>NW_020653081.1:662180-968638 GCF_003573695.1 Papaver somniferum | reverse complement strand
ATACGTATTGTTCTGTCCAGTTTCAAGGATTTCTTTGAAAGATTTTGTGAGAGTTTTACGCTGGATAGTTACGTACAAGGTCCTGTTAAAGTCTTGATAAGAGTTTGGTGGAAAGATTATAGCTAATAGACGCGTACGAATAGCTTTGAGAAGCTTTGAGAAATATTTTCCGAGACTTTGGAAGAAAGAAAACAAAGAGATTTTATCGGGATTTCTTTGAGCTGTGAAGTATATAATAGGTGGAGAGAATTTAGAGAAGGTTTATCAAGAGTTTGGGGTCGAACCAGAGCCAAGGGGAGCGAAGAAGAATGAGTAGCAGCAATGTTCACCTGCTGCTGCTGCTGCCATTAAAGAGCTTCAAGAACATGAAGAACAGACTCTCCAGGACAGTCTTATTTTCAACAGCGTCAGCAGCTGAGAAGCGTCGTTCTTCAACAGTTCCAGTGCAGTAGATGAGTGTCGTTAATTTACTGCAGTTCTCTGGTATCGTTCTTTTCTGGACGCTTATAGGGGGTCGTAGTTTCACTGTTTTATATTTTTCACTCTTTTAATCATATTTTGAGCATCAAGTATGTATTTTGAGAACATGATTTTTATGAGTAGCTAAACCCCAATACTGGGATGATGGAGGAAACCATTCTTTATGCATGAGTAATTTTTATTTAATTCTTTTATGACTATTTGCACTATTATGAATGGAATTATGATTTTTATTGATTATTTGTGATTTTGTCTGATGATGTATGCTTAATCCATGAGATTCTTGATGCATCATGCTTATGATTTACATATAATACTTACAAAATCTATTTTTGGCAAAGTAAGAGTCGATATTTGTTATCAATATAAGCTTTAATTGTCTAGAATTAATAATTGAATCGCATGAGTATAAGAATTGGTGAAATCCTGAGTCCTAGTATCTCTTGATCCTGTGACAAATTTTGTATATATTTTTGTTTTAAAAATATTTTCAAGTCCGAGCAACGAACTCTTATTTACCACAATCGAAATATTATAACAAAATGATAGTGCAAATAGTCATAAAAAAATTAAATAAAAATTACTCATGCATAAAGAATGGTTTCCTCCATCATCCCAGTATTGGGGTTTAGCTACTCATAATAATCATGTTCTCAAAATACATACTTGATGCTCAAAATATTATTAAAAGAGTGAAAAATATAAAACAGTGAAACTACGACCCTCTATAAGCGTCCAGAAAAGAACGATACCAGAGAACTGCAGTAAATTAACGACACTCATCCACTGCACTGGAACTGTTGAAGAACGACGCTTCTCAGCTGCTGACGCTGTTGAAAATAAGACTGTCCTGGAGAGTCTGTTCTTCGTGTTCTTGAAGCTCTTTAATGGAAGCAGCAGCAGCAGGTGAACATTGCTGCTACTCCTTCTTCTTCGCTCCCCCTGGCTCTGGCTCGACCACAAACTCTTGATAAACCTTCTCTAACTTCTCTCCACCTCTTATATACTTCACATCTCAAAGAAATCCCGATAAAATCTCTTTTTTTTCTTTCTTCCAAAGTCTCGGAAAATATTTCTCAAAGCTTCTCAAAGCTATTCGTACGCGTCTGTTAGCTATAATCTTTCCACCAAACTCTTATCAAGACTTTAACATGACCTAGTACGTAACTATCCAGCGTAAAAATCTCACAAAATCTTTCATAGAAATCCTTGAAACTGGACAGAACAATATGTATCCTGTTTGGACTTTGATCGCTTCTCCAGCCATTCCAGCCCAAGTTGATCGATAAAATCACTTGCATACGGTCTGTTTAGTCTTAACAGACCTAGCCCAATTGATTTCAGGGATTTAATCTCCCTCAAAACTGCCCAGAAATCCAACAGCAAATTATCAGACGTGAACTTTAGTTTTCCCACCAAATTCCATTATTTGAACTTTGAATGTGGTGTCCCATTAACCAGACTGGGAGTCTCTTTAGCATATGCCTTGAAATGGGGTGCCTCTTATCCAAATTAGAGATTCCTTTAGCAATTCTTTTGGGATGTTTTCCGCACTTTTTCAGGGTTCCTCCGGGGTATTTCCGGTACACTTCTGGGGCATTTCCGGTACACTATCAACGGCAATCCAAGGGCCACATTTTTAGCCAATTTTTGCCGCAAAGCCTTATTTATCCGAAAACACCTACAAAGAGATTAAAAACCAAAATAAGTACAACAATGGGCACTAACAATATACACAATTGAGATAAATTAGACACATAAATGCGTCTATCATGTATCAATTGGTTTCTGTTCACCTTGATTTATCAAAATACAGAACAAAACTCATAGGTATATCTGTGTGAGACAGATTGGTTTATCAAGTCTTTGACTTTGTGTCGTAGCAACTCTTAGTTGAGGGTGAGATCATCCAAGGGAATCAAGTGCGTAGAGTCCTGTTGGGATTCAGAGGTGTAAGGAACGCGACTGTGCCTTGATCAGTGTGAGATTGGTTAGGGCTCAACTACATTCCATTCCAAAGTTAACTTGGAGTAGGCTAGTGTCTGTAGCGGCTTAATATTGTAATCTGGACTAGGTCCCGGGGTTTTTCTGCATTTGCGGTTTCCTCGTTAACAAAATTTCTGGTGTCTGTGTTATTTATTTTCCGCATTATATTTGTTTATATAATTGAAATATCATAGGTTTTGCGTAAGTTCAATCAATTGTGAATCCAACATTTGGTTATTGATTAAATTGATTGACACTTGGATATTGGTTTTTGATACCGTCCAAGTTATTTATTATATTAAATCCGGCTCGCAAATTCCTATTTGTTTGATTGCAGATTGAATTAAGAAATTGGGATATAACTCTTGGATATACTTTTTCTAAGATTGAGTCTGACTGTCTAGTTGATTCTCTTGAAAGTATATTGGAGTTAGTCCATACAGATTTCTAAGAGAAATATAGGGTGTGGTTGTTAGACCCCCGCTTTTTCACTTATATAGACATTCAAAACATAGGTTGCTTTAGGTTTAAGCTAAGATAGCTTTGGAACCAAGCAAACAGTATTCACCGTTAGATGAAAACTTTGAATCTCATTCACATAAACAAGATAAACACTCTGGTTAGGTAAACCGTAACCGAACCGTGTTTAAATATTATGTCCAACATGGTTAGCCGGTTTGAACTTAAAAGCTTAACACTCATTTTCATGAACACAAAGACATTGTGAAAAGGCGAAGGTACCCAAATATACCTCAAGCTAAAACTTTTCCTACCTATAAGTCCTTTCTCCGAAAGTGATTGTCAATAGACTGAGTCGAGACAATACAACTAATCGGTTCACACTTCGTGTGATCGTCTATGGATACGAGATCGAGACAATACAACAACGGGGGAAATTTACGATGGAGACGTGAGGGACAAATAACAAGTTGCCATTTGTCTTTCCTTGTCAACCGTTTTTATTTTTTGTCCAAAAATAACGATCGAAATCTCTCGGAAAATCTAATTAGTAAATGCACATTACTAATTCTGTAATTTCCCTATAAAATAAAATTAATAACCTTAATTAAAATATTCTTAACTTACTTATGTTTCGATCCTGGGATTCTCTTCCCTTTGCCGTTAAGGAATATCTTTGAACAATTATAGAAATAAATAATCACAACAAGTGTTCAAAGTTTGTCGACATCTTTAATTTGTAAGTTCTCTTTCACACTTACAACCCTGAAACCAATTTTCCACACTTCCAAACAAGTTTAGAATTGGTTCATCTGACTTTCAAGAACTACATGATTGATCAAACCAACATTCAATCACAATCATGGGTTTAACGGTTCTACCAAAACAAGTTTCGGTTCTACCTCCATGTGAGTACTACGAATAGTCACACTAGCTTCCAAAATATTCGGTTGACTAGATACTAGGATCGGTTCCCCACATATATATGGTATCTAACTTATATGTGTTGCACATGTCCATAGGATCGGTTCCCCTTTCTGCTATAAACCTTGCTGCACCCCATACAAGGATCAGGTCCCCTTGATGTACTGCACCCCTTACAAGGATCGGTTCTCTTTCCCTTACTAGGATCGGTTCCCTTTCCCTTACAAGGATCGGTTCCTTTTCCCTTACTAGGATCGGTTCCCTTTCCCCAAGGTCATACATAATCCGATCATACCACAGGTGATTACTTAAGATTGGTTTTACTAATAAAAGTTATACCAATACATAAGTCAGGACTTTGTGAATAGTTCTACCAAGAACACAACAAGTTTTGAGCGGTTATACTCTATCACACATATTGGTTGTTCATAAGATATGCAATGAATAACAAAACCAATAACTCCTGGCAATTTCCTTTACGGTTCACAAACAAGTTTGTGAACTTACTTCCTTAGAACACATGTAAACATTGTTCCCTAGGATGAAATCCACACCTCATACCCATACATAATCACAATAGCATTCAAATTATTATGGCGATGTCTTATCTACAAAGTTTAATGGTTAAGTAATAAACCTCGTATTGTATTCCTTAATACTATGTCTATCTAGAGTTCATATACGCTTCACAGTTATGTTTTCAATATGCACGACTTTAAAGATACGTTAGGGAATGAAACAGTTCAAGTCAAATATCACTAACCTCAAGTGGAAGGATGATTGTTGTCGATGTAGATAATTTCTTCTTCAAATCTTCAAGAATTCGCAATACTTGTAATGTCTCATATCCTAATACTTTCAAGTTAACCTATACGAAGTTTAACTCTAGTACATAATCAAGCGACTCTTAACATGAGTTTTGCTTCACTAAAATATGACAACCAAACTTGACATACCAACGCTTGGTGGGTTCAACCGAGCAATGCTCTAACACATTGATCTTGAGTCACAATCATGGGATCAAATAAGTCTAATATTTTTAGATAATTGATCAAATACGGATTATCTCATAGGAATAATTTAATCGCAATTAAATCATAACTGACACCGTTGGTAAATGCACAAAGTACAAGTACATGATTCGTTCGTGAATCGGATGAGTCATGGTACACAGACCGATTTGCAAATTAATGAGCAAAATCGAGTTTTGGAGTTCACAGAACTTTTTCAGTTCACGTACCGGTTTGTAAACTTAAGTGCAAAACTGAGTTCCAGAGTTGATAGAACTTTTTCAGTTTGCGAACTGGTTTGGAAACCTTAAAGACTTTACCGGTTCCGGAGTTCACAGAACCTTTTCAGTTTGCGTACCGGTTTGGGTACTAAACTGGTTCAGGAACATAGGATTGTATTGGTTCACATATCAGTTTGGATAATTGATGTATTTTCAAATGTTGTTGTAGATAGTGGTAAAAACTGGGTTCTTTTCGAACTTGTGAAGGTAACTCTTTTTTTTTTAAGATTTAAACAAATAAATGAATGAAGGAAATTAATTTTTTGATAGTAATGTCAAGATTTTAGAAGGATTAAGGCTCAGGATTCACCACCACTTCAAGTTGATTGGTTATAAATAATATTTCAGAAATTATTATTAAGCTCTTTTTCTTATTAAATCACTTTTTAATTTAAAAGGTGTCCAAATATTAAGTTGTAATCCTTAAGCATGATTTATCAAAGAATTATTCTAAGCATAAAACATCAAACTGATTCACAACTAATTAAGAAAACCATTTTATCCTTTTTTTTATATTTATCCAAGTGAATTAAATAAAGTAAATAATTAAAGAAATTATAAATAAAAATATTACCAATCAAACATGAGTGAATAGATCCTCCATTGCCTCAACACCAAGTATTTTAGACGCTCATCATGTTGGAAAACCTCTCAAAATATTTCATTGATGCTCACAAGTGTTTACAATGAAGAGAAAGATAAGTAAATGATATAAAACAGGATTCTGCGACCCACAGAAGGCGTCCAGAAATAACGACATAGAAGAAATAAGACTGCTGTGTAGCGAAGTGCTGTAGAACAACGACAGTAGTCTGCGACTGTCTACCGTGGGTTGATGTTCTTCGTGTCTTCAGCAGCACCAGCAGAACAACTTCTTCTTCCAGCGCCTGGTTCTTCGATTTTATGCCTCTATTCTCTTCCAAACTCTCCCTAAACTTTCCTAGCCCCTTCTTCTCGACACTAGGGACCTAATTATACACAACAGATCACTCCAATCCTTGTAATAACTCCAAGAATATCCGGACATAAAAAGAATATATTCCGAAATATTTTTTCTTTATTTCTCTGATTTGTTACGGAATTTTTCCTGGTTTATCTCTTTCACGCATCATCTCTGAGCTGTAGGAGAAGTTTCCAGCCAATAGAGTTAACCCATGCACGTCTCTTCCATCCAACAATTCCAAAAATAGAATATCTTCCCTATTTGAGAATATCTTCCATGTTTTGATTCCCACCGATTATCTAACCAAATTTGACCGAATCCAACACCCATACCAGCTCTTTCTAGGCCCTAGGAACAAACCCATTTAATTTGGGCCGTTGAATCTCACTGGAACACCTTCAAATTCTCAACCTTAGTCACGGCAGTTCAAGAACACTTTTTCCCGCCAAAATTTGAATTTCAAAAGGTTGAAGATGATATGCCCCCTATCCTGGACTGGGGTGCGGATAGCAGATGACTTGGGGGTGACCTGGGGATGCCCCTTAGTAATTAGGTTACCCCTTATCCGAAAGCGAGAGTCCGAATAACACTTGTCCTCCGGGTGCCAAAATCAACTTTTCGAGCCGAATTTTCCAAAAAAATGTTTTATTCCCAAAAATGCCTACAAATACATAAAACACCAAAATTAATACAAAATCGAGAGACAACAATATATAATATTGAGATCAAATTAGACACAAAAATGTGTCTATCAAATACCCCCAAACTTATTATTTGCTAGTCCTCGAGCAAATTTATTCTAGAAAGGAAAATCATTTGGACCCCTAGGTGGCCCTAGTGGCGGAGTGTTGTCTCCGGAGGGTTTACCAGAGGTGTACCCACAAAACCAATACTCCAGACCCTAGCTATCTACGCAGAACCTTGGAAAGCACTAAAGAACCTCCTTGGTTGGCATACAATTATTGACTCTAAGAGGAAGAACCTTGATGCGAAATTCCAATTGTTGTACACGAGTTTGCACTCAAGCATGCTAAAATTCATATAAGTGACAGAGATCTACTAAGATAGTTTCACGATGGACATCATACTCGGAGTCAGACTAATCACATGAAAAGATTAAGAAGATGGAAAAAGAAAAATGTAGATGGTTGAAAAGCGAACGGTGTTTCCCATATCTGTCTGAAGGCCTCTGCCAAGATGAACCTAACCTAAATGACTGAGATACCGGTCTGACTAATATTAACACACTGGCATATACAAGGGAACCAGTGGTCAATAACTTAAATCTAGATCAACAAACTGGCAAATACAAGGGAACCAGCAGTTGACTACACATAACAATAACCATTTTTTTTTTAACTTAACGGCATGAATAGATCTTTTTGATCCAAGCACATGCTTCTTGTCAGCAGATTACACGATAGTTCCCACGGGTCCTGCATTCCACGCTTGCTTAGGCGACGGAAACAGGGAGAACACATGCATATTGCTATCCAAGTGTTAATACTTATTCTGATTGGTCTAACTGGTCCAGTCTTTTTTTTTTTTGGTAACTCAGTCACTCTAATTCACCCTAGCAGTGGTAACAACTTGAATCGTGTACCCCACCAAATCACTTGAAATAAAAGAAAAAATAGAAAGTGAAAAGGACTCGACGAGATATGGCGAAACTATCATGTTATTTCTAACACCTGAGCTCTGTGCTTTTATGAATAGACTCTATAGATGTTTCCATCTAGTCAGATTGGTTCCTCAACTCCTAAAACAAAAAATGTTTTCATCCACTTAGATTGGTTAGTGCTATCCTTAATAGGCGTAAATTTCTAGGCTCTGGAGTTTATTTATTGCAACTTAAAACTAACAAAAAGTTTCTTCCCCACCCCCAAACTTAAATCTAACATTGTCCTCGATGTTCTAAAGATAAAATTAAAAGCATGAACAAGGAGAAACTGTTACCACTTGAAGAAAAAGAGTTAAGGAAAGATATTACCATGTTGCATGAGATTGGGTTACCTCCCAAGAAGTGCTAAGTTTAAAGTCTTCAGCCAGACATCAAATACCTCAAAAAGTATCTTCACCTTCCAAAGTCATATACCAATAGACGAAAAAGTTATGGGTCCATAATACCAAATAGAGCTAACACCAATATGAGACAACTGCACTGGTTCAGAAAAATGAACAGAAGGAGCACATCCTCATCTAAGGTTTCTTGCAAGACAACCGGATCTATCCAGAGCCTCCAGTTGGGCTTCATAAGAGTGTCTTGAAAAATAGATTCATCCAAAAAACGGGTTTCTAATATATGGATTTCCTCTTGAACAGTATCAGGCGATCAGGTTGTGGAGTCTGAATAGACTCAAGCGATACCTCAGATGCACTAGGCTTGAGTCCCAAGTTAGGGACTTCTACTGGGGATAATTGACAATCTTTACCCCCAAACTTAGAGTTTTGGGTGTCTCTACATAAACTAGTCACAATATTCCTAATTTCTAGACCATCCGGTTCCTGAAAAAGGTCAATTGCTTTCTCTGAGTTATAATCAGGTGGTTCATCCTCTAAATTCTTTTGAGGTATACTAGCTATAGGACTTATATGTTTCATATCCTCTATGGTCATCCCTAAAGTTTCCTTATTGTGTTGAAGCACGGTTACTGGCCTAATCTCATGATCACTATCCAAATCGGAAGTTATAGGCAAAATCTCAGATGGGCCTACAAATGCATAATTGGGGTCCAACTTAGGAGGATCTTTAGGATCTTCGAAATAAGGGCTTAAGGTAGATTCGGTAGCTAGTAATGGTTCAAACCTAGATTTCCATTTATCGGTATCTAACATAGGAATAGAATCCAACAGAGCATTTACTTGTTCAATGTTGCGATCATCGTCGAAATCCATGCTAAATCGGGCTAGCCAACTCTCTAATGGATCTTCCGATTCGGTGTTTGGTACAGACTTCGGAACTAAGGTTCCTATCATGTTGACCTCTTCAATGCTCGTGTCATCTAGCTCAGAATGTAGCTTATTGACATTAAAAATATTCAACTCAATAGTCATATTACCAAAAGATAGATTCATAATACCATTTCGACAGTTAATGATCGCATTGGATGTAGCTAAAAACGGGCGACCTAAAATCACTGGTATTTGGTTCTCTGGGTCAGGGACAGGTTGGGTATCTAGGATAACAAAATCCACTGGATAAATAAACTTGTCAACCTCTATGAGAACATCCTCGATCACACCACGGGGAACTTTTACGGACCTATCAGCTAACTGAAGTGTCATCTGGGTAGGTTTCATCTCACCAAGTCCTAGCTTAAGGTACACATGATATGGAAGTAAATTCACACTGGCTCCTAAGTCAAGCAAAGCTTTATCAACACGGTACTTACCTATTGTACAAGTAATGGTAGGGGACCCTGGGTCTTTATACTTAGAAATAGTGGTATTCTGAATAATAGAACTCACATGACTAGCTATGAAGGCTTTCTTCTGGACACTGAGCTTACGCTTTCGCGTACACAAGTCCTTAAGGAACTTGGCATACGAGGGAATCTGCCTAATTGCATCTAATAATGGAAGGTTGATATTAACCTGCTTAAAAACCTCCAATATATCATTAAAGTTGGACTCCCTCTTAGTCGGAACTAGAATCTGGGGGAACGGGGCTTTGGGAACAAAGCCGGGCTCATCAGGACCCTCATTGGTCTCTTTGGAGACTCTATCAGTCTCCTCATTTTCTGGCTCATAAGGGTGAACTACAGCATGTTCACTATCAGGCATGTCGACCTTATTATCAACTTTCCTTCCACTCCTAAGGGTCGTAACAGAGTTAACATGACTGTACGATTTCTCTCCTCTAGGGTGGGGATCAGTATGACTAGGGAACCTTCCTTCCTCTCTCTCATTAATATACTTAGCTATTTGGCCGACTTGAAGTTCTAATTTAGCAAAAGACTGGGCACTATTCTTAAAATTCTGTTTGGTTTCCTCTTGAAAATTACCCTGGCTTTTTACTAACATTTCCTGGATTTGTGATAGCATCTCCTGGCTCTTCCTTAATATACTAAGGGTTTCCTCTATGCTAGATATTCTATTCTCAGATGGGTTCTGGGTCTGACCTGAAGAGTTCTTAGTATAACCAAAACCTGGGGGAGGCTGAGAATTAATAGACTGGCCTTGATTCTGGCCCTTGGACCAAGAGAAATTATGATGGTTTCTCCAACCAGGGTTGTAGGTCTCTGAGTAGGGGTCAAACTTCTGACGGTTTTCAAACCTACATTGTTATAGACAGCATGAGCTTGCTCTTCACTAACCTGACCTTCCCAAAATGAGTTATCGGTCTCTATTCCACAACTAGAGATTTGAGAGGCTCTATTAGGTTCAACAAGGGACTTATTTTTAGGTTGACCCATTTCTAACGCTTCTAACCTTCTAGACAAAGCAGCAAACTTAGCATCAGACGCAAAACTCGTATCTACCACATTGGTGCTACTTCTATTGACCAAGAGTCTTTTAGGGGGTTCAACACAAGATTCCCACTGTTGGGATTTTTCAGCGATAACTTCTAAGAAGGTAAAAGCATCATCAGCACTTTTACTAGTGAACTCACCAGCGCACATAGACTCAACCATGGCTTTGGTAGAATAGTCTAAACCATCATAAATAATTTGTACGAGTTTCATCTTATCAAATCCATGGTGAGGACACTGAGATAGGAGATCATTGAATCTCTCTAAAAATCTATAAAGAGACTCTCCCTCTTGTTGCACACTAGCACTAATTGTCTGCCTAACAACTGCAGTTTTATGCTTAGGGTAGAATTTCATATAGAAAGCGGCAATAAGTTCCTGCCATGTTTCAATGGATTCAGATGGTAGGTTGTTCAGCCAGGTCTTGGCTTTATCTCTCAAGGAAAAGGGAAACATCTTAAGTTTCAAGACTTCATCAGTAAGGTCTTTTATTCTAATTGTCCCACAAATTTCCTCAAAGTCCCTAATATGGAAATAAGGGTTCTCATCATCTTTTCCTAAGAATATAGGGATCATCTGAAGAATACTAGGTTTTATCTCGAAATTAGCCGTAGTGGCTGGCAATTTAATGCACGAAGCTCGGTTGGTCCTAGTTGGGAACATGTAATCTTTCAAAGTTGCCATCGCTGGCACAACAGAAGTACTAGGGGTTATGAGATTTTCACGAAGAGACAGATTCTCAAAATTGAAGTTTCCAAAAACAGGGCTCTCAAAAGAACAATCTTCGAGCTCCCTGATTAAATCAGAAGAACTACTAGGTTTTTCGCTAATCAATCGACCGAGAGTATCTCTTTTCCAAGCCCTATTAACAAAATCGGGCATACACTAAAAAAATATCAAAAAGAAATAAAAATCCTAACGGGAAGGTTATAGAAATCACACAGCAGGCTGACTCGACTTTACCACAACAAACCTAGAGATTTCTAGCAAACAACAAGCATGATGGCTCACTTAGATTGTTTCTAGACCAGCTTCTATCTCTCAAAGGGGAATTCGTTACAATTTAAGTAAACCCCTCTGGAATCAATCCGAGTCAAAGTAAGTTGAATCGAGGCGAGGGAAGCTTAGTGGAGCTTTGATACCCAAGGCCTCACCGCAGTACAAGGCGGCGCAGTCACGCATTCAACTCACAGAAACCGTCATGAACTTCGAAGTATACTAAAAGAATAACCAATATCCTTCGAAAATTTTTCCTAACAAGCTCGATACCTTATAGGTCTCTTTCTAATCAGATTTTAAAGCTTGGGTTCGCGTTAGGTTTTGTTCTCCTAAAGCGGGCAAGAAGGGAGCGGTGATGAAATCCGAACCCTTATCTTGTTTAGGCCAGGCCTTGCCCTTTACTAGGAAAATAAAGACAGTACAAATTCGTCCTCAATCAATGATCACCTTAAGGAATACAGTAACTTTCTTACAGGAGATTCGCGAGTGTTTCGATTGGACTTACCTCCCGTACCAGACGGGGGATGAACCGTTGACGTCGACTCGGGCCACGACTCCTATGCCGTGTGCGAACCCGAGGGGCCGAGGTGATATTGTAATCACCGTCCTTCCCTGCACACAGTTTTTATTTAACTACCCTTCCGTAGGGTTTAAAAAAATAATAATAAATTCCAAGAGCCCAGTCCAAAGTCCAAATAAAGTAAAGTGCAAAAGAAAAAGAAAAATAACCTAAAAAAAAATAAAAATCTCTTTTTTTTTTCTCTGTTTTCTATATATGAAACAAAAAAAAAGAAAATTCCTCTTTCGCTCCTTTCGCTTTAAGCTTTTCCTTCCAAGGTCCTTAGTACTCCACTTCGAACCTTCAAATCAAAGACAAAAAGAAACGTAAAAAGGAAAAAAATAATAAACCTAAAAAAGAAAAATCTACCAAAGCACAGGTCCGCGACGGCGGCGTCAAAAATTTGATATATTTTCAAATGTTGTTGTAGATAGTTAAAAACTGGGTTCTTTTCGAACTTGTGAAGGTAACTCTTTTTTTTTTTTTAAGATTTAAACAAATAAATGAATGAAGGAAATTAATTTTTTGATAGTAATGTCAAGATTTTAGAAGGATTAAGGCTCAGGATTCACTACCACTTCAAGTTGATTGGTTATAAATAATATTTCAGAAATTATTATTAAGCTCTTTTTCTTATTAAATCACTTTTTAATTTAAAAGGTGTCCAAATATTAAGTTGTAATCCTTAAGCATGATTTATCAAAGAATTATTCTAAGCATAAAACATCAAACTGATTCACAACTAATTAAGAAAACCATTTTATCCTTTTTTTTATATTTATCCAAGTGAATTAAATAAAGTAAATAATTAAAGAAATTATAAATAAAAATATTACCAATCAAACATGAGTGAATAGATCCTCCATTGCCTCAACACCAAGTATTTTATCCGCTCATCATGTTGGAAAACCTCTCAAAATATTTCATTGATGCTCACAAGTGTTTACAATGAAGAGAAAGATAAGTAAATGATATAAAACAGGATTCTGCGACCCACAGAAGGCGTCCAGAAACAACGACATAGAAGAAATAAGACTGCTGTGTAGCGAAGTGCTGTAGAACAACGACAGTAGTCTGCGACTGTCTACCGTGGGTTGATGTTCTTCGTGTTCTTCAGCAGCACCAGCAGAACAACTTCTTCTTCCAGCGCCTGGTTCTTCGATTTTATGCCTCTATTCTCTTCCAAAATCTCCCTAAACTTTCCTAGCCCCTTCTGCTCGACACTAGGACCTATTTATACACAACAGATCACTCCAATCCTTGTAATAACTCCAAGAATATCCGGACATAAAAAGAATATTTTCCGAAATATTTTTTCTTTATTTCTCTGATTTGTTACGGATTTTTTCCTGGTTTATCCCTTTCACGCATCATCTCTGAGATTTAGGAGAAGTTTCCAGCCAATAGAGTTAACCCATGCACGTCTCTTCCATCCAACAATTCCAAAAATAGAATATCTTCCCTATTTGAGAATATCTTCCCTGTTTTGATTCCCACCGATTATCTAACCAAATTTGACCGAATCCAACACCCATACCAGCTCTGTCTAGGCCCTGGGAACAAACCCATTTAATTTGGGTCGTTGAATCTCACTGGAACACCTTCAAATTCTCAACCTTAGTCACGGCAGTTCAAGAACACTTTTTCCCGCCAAAATTTGAATTTCAAAAGGTTGAAGATGATATGCCCCCTATCCTGGACTGGGGTGCGGATAGCAGATGACTTGGGGGTGACCTGGGGATGCCCCTTAGTAATTAGGTTACCCCTTATCCGAAAGCGAGAGTCCGAATAACACTTGTCCTCCGGGTGCCAAAATCAACTTTTCGAGCCGAATTTTCCAAAAAAATGTTTTATTCCCAAAAATGCCTACAAATACATAAAACACCAAAATTAATACAAAATCGAGAGACAACAATATATAATATTGAGATCAAATTAGACACAAAAATGTGTCTATCAATAATTAAACCCAGTTCCCTTACCACAGTTCCAAAATGGTTTGCATATGAATATGCATACCCGTCTAGATCACGAAACAAACAGATTTTCTCATTATGTGCATACGAATATGCGTATCAGACAAATATGTAAGTCGATATATAGCTACTCTGCTACGTGTATGAGTACATGTAATACGTCTTCAGACGTATAACCGTTATCTCAGTTTGTAAGAATGATAATACTTTCTTGTATTCCGAATATAGTAGTTATATATTTTTGTCTAAATTAATTCGAAACATTCCCGAATAACATCAATGACACATATCACTGTTCCGGGCTATTTTCGAATGATAAACTTGAATCATGATTTTTGTTCTGAACAATAAATTGTTCTCCACCGAAATTGATCAAGTATGAAAAAATGTTCATTAAGCTTAGTCATTATATTTTGAGAAATTCGTAAACTAAATAATTAATTCTCAACTCGAAATTCTTGTCTATGTAAGTTATTCTTAATTAGTTACGCGACAAACATCTCAAGGATAGAAAAATGAATATACCTTGAGAAATAGGTGGTTCAGTCTTCAGTTACCTTTTGTTTTTGAAGTTCTCCAAAAGCTTCGGTTGATCTTCGCCTTCAAACGGTAGAACGCAAATGATGACTGGTTACTTTCTCAACTACCTCTATCCTAGACCGAGACTTAACTAATTATAGACTAGAAATCAAGATGTAGTTTTGAAAACTAAATTTGACAAGAAGTTTGAGATGGCAACACTTGTGAGTTGGAGCAATGCTCTAACAATCTTCCTCTTTGTCAATTTTAGTGACAAAACTATTAATACATATGGATAACAAAATTAATGTTTCGAAAAACTCATCGATCCATCATGCCTTGATTTCCTTGGTTTCTTCAACTCTCATTGAATTCTTCGTTATTTCAAGTTTTAATGATTTTGAACGTGTTCAACTCAGCATCATTGTTGTTGAAGATCCGAGTTATAACAACTTTCGTCGTTATACAGAAACATATTATTATTATCTTCTCTCCAAAGTTCAGTCGTATCTCAACTCTAATGTAATACTACGGTGATATGTTTCTCGCTCTTAATCAATAATTACGTCTTTTGTATATAATATGTAAAACCTATTGCTTAATTATTCACTCCCCATTATATAATGATCCTTAAACCACATGTATGTAGTATGAAACTAGTAAATAATTCTCCCCATTTTTGTCAATTAAATTAACAAAGGTACGAAAATTGCGGATCATAATGAATACAACCAAAAAATATCTCAAGTATTAAGGAAGATAGAGATACTACATAAGAACATAGTTAAAATGCAACCCCTCATATCAACTTATTTAGATGATATCACATAGTAATAAATACTTAGCGCTCATCCTATGAGATTAAAAAGATACAAGCATCCCTTTTAAAATTCAACCACACTCCCCAAAAAGATATAGCAAGTTCATTTAAGAACTCTCCCCCATTAAATATCATTCCCAAGAGAAAAACATGAGTGACCTTGCTTTTGTGAAAAAGAAGGATTTTGGCGGATATTAAAAATCACAAGGATTTCTATCCAAAGTATCGACATAAATTAATCTCAAGGCCAGTTACGAACAAAGAGACAATTTTACTCAATCTTACTTAACATAAGAGGATCTTACGGAGTGTGTGAAGCAGAAAAAACACAAAAGTGTGATCACAAGTAGATCAATACTGCAAGAAAAAATCACAAAGAGTTTGTTATATTTTCCGTTTATAAAAACATAATAGATTTAACTTTTGAGCATATATAAAATATTAGCTCGATTCACAAGAACGTAAAGGCACAAATATTTAATAAGACTTTTGCTATAATTAAACCAATCATGATTACATACTGAAAGTTCATATTCCAACAACTCTAGACATTAAATAAATAAATCTAAAAACATGCAATATGAAAAACATTGGAAATAACTATGTGTAATCACAATCTTTGTTATACCAAACCTAGTTATCCTTCTCAAGAATAAATTTTCAAAAGAAGTTTCCTAGTATTTAAAATTTTTGAAGAATTCTTTATCATCTCCAAACTCCTTATCAATAACTAGAATATGAACATACGATTCATGAATGAAGGAGTTAGTTCTTGCAAACCTGGTAGGTTGTTGATTGACAACCGCTTCTTGTAGTTTGAGAGATCTTTGTAAATTCTTCTTCAGTCCCTGCACCTCCTTCTTGGTGTTCTTAAGTTCTCCAAGAAGATTTTCAAACCTTTTCTGATTGGAATAATCCGATCTCGGTTTCTTCTGATTCTTCCCTTTCCAATTAAAAGACGAGAAAAAAGGAAGCGACATCTCTTTCTCCTTTTTAGTTAGATCAGTACCAACAACCATTGGAGCATAGGTTTCACGAGAAGATGTTGTGCTTGGAGCCTCCATGATTCGTGAGAATAAAACGGATTTGTGAAACACAAATATATGGCTCAACAGGAAAAACTTTTTGTGAAAGAGATATGAGTCTTGAAGTAGAATACATTTATCATGCATGATTCGGAACTTATAAAAGTTCATGCACTGGAACATACAAAACCTAAAATGGAATAAAAATGTCTTTTTTATCCTTTTTAAGTTTAGCATATTAAAGTTTTCAATATTATTACTTAAGACATAGATAAGGATGGACAGGTAAAGATGGAGATCCAAATAATAATATTCAGTATTGATCCAAAGCCCTGATGTGCATAATTCATATCTCTTTCAAGGGCGCATGAGATAAGATGCACATTTTAACACAATTAGATTGTGTTGAGGTGAGCATTAGATTGCTCACCACAAAATTCCTGCACGGAATCGACAACATCCTTCAATACAGAACGTTTAGCCCGGACTCTTCTCTTTGTTTGATATTTTTCCTTATCCTTAGAATCAATCAATCTCTTAGAAGAAGAAGAGTTAACTTTGTATACCTCAGGATTGGACTTTTGAACAAGTGTAAGCGCATTTGCCAACCGACTAGTCATTTGTTGCAGTTTGTTGACATACCTTAGTTTATGTTTGTATTTGAAACATTGTACGAGTCAATTACCTTTGATGGTACAATAAGGACATGTCATATTGGAGATTGTTTCAGGAACAACTTTAGAGGCTAAACCCATAGTACCTGAAACATTATCATAATTCTCATTAGTACGAAAAATCCATAACATTCTCCAATGATTTTGATGAAGAATCATCAATTAAACTATCAAGATTGATATGAGTATTGCTACAATTATCAAAATTGACAATTTCACCTAAGAGTGCTAGACTTGAATTTTCTTCCTCTTCTGAATCGTAATGATCAGAGGTCTCATCAAGTGTTGCATCCAAACTCTTGTTGCCAACGTACTTTATTCGATTTGGACGCTCATTGTCAAAATGACCGAATCCTTTACACTTGAAGCACTGTGGCATATCCTCACCGACAGTATCGTTGGAATCTCTGTTTTTAGTAGAAATATGATTATGTGGCTTAGTTGACGTTGGAGGTTTTTCTCTAGAAAACTTTTTATTTCTATTCCTAAGAAGATCTCTAAATTATCTTGTGATCAGTGAAACTGAGTTATCAGGATCTTCATCTGAAAAATCAGGATCGGCAAGATCATCTCCAGATTTTTCAACGCTTTCACTCTTTAGGGTCCTAGTAATTTTCAGTGCCTTGAACGCAATATGTTTTCCGTCTTTGGATTGCAGTTCATGATCAAAGATCTTCAACTTTCCAAAAAGAGTTTTCCTGAAAAGTGTATCAAGGTTATTTCCTTCCATGATGTCATGTTTCTTATACTCCTATCTTACTGGTAAAGATCGAAGAATTCTCATCACAATGTCCTTTTGGGAGATAGTCTTCCCTAATGCAAAAAAATCATTAACAATACTAGACACCTTTTGATTAAATTCTTCAAACGAATCTTCCTCGGACATACGAAGGTTTCCCAGTCAGAAGTTAGGTTTTGAAGCCTAGCATCTTTCTCTGAGGTATCTCCTTAAATAAACGGTTTTTTAGATATCCCAAGCATCTTTAGACTTAGTGCACGAGGTCATATAGTGTTGAATATCTGGGATTATGGCGTGGATAATAACGTTTAACTCGTCAGAATTATTCTTTACAACACTTATCTCAGATTCACTATATCCTCCTAATGGCTTCACAACAGTATTTCCGTCTCTAATAACTGTTGGTGCTTCGTATCCAGTAACTACAAGTTTCCATGTCTCTAAGTCACGAGCTTGTAAAAAGGAATGCATAAAGATTTTCCACCATAAGTAATTTGAGCCATGAAATCCTGGCAATATGTTTATCGAGATTGCACTCCTGTCCATATATTCAGGATGCTTCAAGAACAAAATTATTAAGTATTAACGTGTTTGCCTGCTCTGATACCAATTGAAAACACTGGGGGTACCAAAATACACCACCAATTTTTTCGTAGGCAATCTGTATGGACAAAGTCAACACAACTCCGAGAGTTAAAACTCAACCAAAGAAAGTTTCTAGAGTTATTTTTCTCTCTCTGTCTCTCTTGTTATTACAATGTTTACAGAATTGAATCCGTGAACCTAATTACAAAGAGAGTTCTTGGACGGTACCAAAGACCAATGTCCAAGGATCAATCAAGTCGTACCCCAGAAACTAGGTCGGACATATATATTATGATTGATCGACGCACAACCTGTAATATTTCAATTATAAAGATAAACAATATAATGTGGAAAAAGAAATAACACAGACACCAGAAATTTTGTTAACGAGGAAACCGCAAATTGCGAAAAACCACAGGACCTAGTCCATATTGAACACCAAACACTAGCCTACTACCAATTAACTTCGGTCTGGAGCTAGTCCGCTACAGACACTAGCCTACTCCACTATGTGTACAAGTACATCTAATACGACTTCAGGATCATAACACTGTCTTGTATTCCGAATATAGTAGTTCCATATTTTTCTCTAAATCAATTCGAAACATTTCCGAATAACATCAATCACACATATCATTGTTCCAGGATATTTCAAATGATAAACTTGAATCATGATTTTTTTCCGAACAATAAATTTTTCTCCACCGAAATTGATCAAGTATGAACTAAATAATTAGTTCTTGACTCGAAATTCTTGTCTATGCAAGCTAGTCTAATTAGTTACGCGACAAATGCCTCAAGGATATAAAAGTGAATGTAACTTGAGAAATAGGTGGTTCAGTGTTCAATTACTTTTTGTTGATGAAGTTCTCCAAAAACTTCGGTTGATCTTCTCCTTCAAACGGTAGAACGCAAATGATGACTGGTTCCTTTCTCAACTACCTCTATCCGACCGAGACTTAACTAATTGTAGACTAGAAATCAAGCTATAGTTTTGAAAACAAGCTTGAGATAGCAACACTTGTGAGTTTGACCGAGCAATGCTCTAACATGAACATTAATTTTGTTCCCGTAAAACAGTGGAATATATATAAGTATTATCCCTATTATCCTACTGATGGGTCTGACTCAGAAGTAAAACGGGAAACAACTAAAGAAAGTATTGAAATTTTAAACATATATGATTTCAGTCTTCTGAGGTCAATCGGCTAAAACACAAAGTCAATACTCTCATTGGTATTATTTCTGAACATGATTCCAGAACAAGGATTTTTCTTGAAGAACATGCTAAAGTGAAATCGAAATTCTTTCACTCAAGGATAAACTTAAAGATAATGCCTTGGAGATCGAACAATTATTGAGTAAGAACTCTACTCCACGCTGCGATAGTGAATCCAAAGAAACTACCATGAAGATAGCTTCTGAAAAAGGCGATGAGTTAGAAAAAAATAAGAACACTTGTTTTTCATGATAAAATAACAAAATCGCATTCAGAAACTGATAAATAAGTACTAGTAAAGGTCAAGAGATGATCAGTAAAAATTCTATGACCAAGAAAAAAATGTATCTCCAAGGAGGAAAAGTTCTTCACAAAACGAGTATGATAAAAATACATATTCTGATTTCATTGAAACTCAGAAAGTGTTCTTCTATTGCAACACTAATTGACATGTTCAATGAAAGTGTAAACTGATGTTAGAAAACTATCAGTTTGGCCGTCTCCAAAACACCGTTGATTTAATTCTGAAGGGTGTGACTAATATTCAGATGTCTAAACCTCTTGGGATGAAAACACATTCAACCAAATATGCTTCTAGAATATTCGAACAAGTCAAAAAGGTAGTATGCAAAATCGGTTGAAGAAGAACTCAGAAAAACCGTCACAGATATGGGTTCGTAAGAATACTCATACGCCTCCTGAGAAAATTGATATTTTCATCAATGAAACAATTCAACAATCTAACATGAATTTGATCATTACAGGATATAAAGATCTTATTGATAAACTTTCATTTTCCAAATAATCAACCTCGGGTAAGGGTTCTAATTTTGTCCTCTTTCATGGTGATAGTAATTTCTATGATCATTTCTCTTGTTCAAAAAGAATTTTCTCAGCAAAAGGAAGTGGCAAAAACAAGAGAAAACGTTAGCATAATTCCTCTGGTGAGAGTTCAACTCACCTTTGTGCAAACTAGTCACAAGTTTTGGAATCTTATCCATAAAAATCCTGCTGGATAAGGAATTGTTGTGTAACAGGTATACTATTTGTCTCAAATAGTGCTTTGAGTATGATGAGCTATAATGTTTTTCATATTGTAACCTTTACGTATTTTTCTATGGTTATTTAAAATTACTAAAATTTCATGTTGAGTCAGGTTCCTGAAAAGTCAAGCTTTCAATGATATTTTCTTCACATGAATATTAATATTCTTGTGGTCTAAACTTCGTTTATTGAGCTAAGAATGTATTTATGATTCAAGAAGGAATATGTATCATAGAAAAGTGTAGAAAAATTGCAGTACTTAAATTATTTTTTTTGCTCTCTAAAGACGTTTATTACCCTGAAAAAGTCTATGTTTTTAAAACTGTACAAGAATGATGGTTTTCATATTGTTGTACCCATCTTATTGGGTCCGTACAGAAACTCTAATTTATAAGAAAAGTCATGAAACGACCTCATCCTAGAGAACACCTCTTACAAACCTGCTTATATACCCTAACTTGTGTTGACAACTCTCATCCAAGGAGTTCTGCAATCAAGCATGTCTTCTATGTCACGAATTCTTGAAAGCATTGGAAGAGCTATTCACAGTGATATTGAAACAAGAGGATATAATAGAACTATGGTTGATGATGAAGTGGTTGAATCATCTAAAGATCTTCATGGTCTAAATTGTTATTTCTCCTATGATCATCAAGATGTTGAGCGTGAAGAGATGATCTCTGCTAATGTTGTTTATGATTTTCCTAGACAATTTGAGGAAGCAAAGCTAGAACTTGTTGAAACACTAAAAGGTATAGACATGTCACGAACTGAGTTGAAAAAGGTTTATGCTGATTTTTTTCTCACGAAATATCATATTTGTGATCTTCTCAACGAGGATATTTTCTCTGAAGATCTCATGGATATAGTTGATGACAAATTCAAGGGTCTCAATACCAATGAAGAGTCTGGAAAAATCTAGTTTATCTTGTTTTTCGTTTAAGTACTAGGAAACTTCTTGTGAGAATTTATTCTTGTGTTCAAGAAGGATAACTAGGATTTGGTATGACAAATATTGCAATTACACAAGCTATTTCTAACGATTTTAATCTTGCATGTTTTTATATTTATTTATTTAAATTCTAGAGTTTATGGAAGATGAATTTGCAGTATTTAATCATTATTGGTTTGAAGTATTGCAAAGTCTTATGATATATATGTGTCCTTTACTTTATGTGAATTGAATTGATATCTCATATATGATCAGAAGTTAAATCTATTATGTTTTACGAACTAAAAATAGAACAAACTTAGTGAGAATTTATCGCAGTATTGATCTACTTGTGATCACACTTTTGTATAATTACTACACTATCAACTCTGTAATATTTTCTTAGGTTGAGTCATACCGATTAAAATTATCTCTTTGTTCGTAATTGGCTTTGAGATTAATTTATGTCGATGTTCAGAATACAAATCCATGTGATTTTTTAATGTCCGACAAAATCCTTCTTTTTTGTTAAAATAAGGTCACTCATATTGTTATCTTGGGAATGACATCTAATAGGGGAGAGTTCTTAAATGAACTTGTGCTTAATCGCTATATCTTTGTGGGGAGAGTGGATGTGGAATTTACAGGGGATGCTTGTATCTTGAATCTCCTATATGAGCGCTAAGTGTTTCATACTCTGTGATATCATCTAAATAATAGATGATATGTAATTCCTTCAAGTCTTGAAGTATCTTTTGATTGAATTCATTACGATCCCATAGTTTTTGTACCTTTGCCAATTTTTATTAACAAAAAGGGGAGAATAATTTAGTAGTTTCACACTACATACATATGGTTTACAGATCATTATATAAGGGGGAGTAAATCAATATCTATAGGTTTCACCTATTATGCAAAAGATGTAAGTATTGATTAAGAGGGAGAACATATCATCGTAGTATTACTTCGAAGTTGTGATACAGCTGAACTTTGGAGAAGATAATAATACTATGTTTCTGTATAATGATGATTAAAAAGCTCTTTTCAAAGTTGTTATCGATGCGGATCTTCAACAACAACGATGAGGTTAATACCTCAAACTCTACTCAATCAGTATGTATATAGACTCAAGGTCCGTGAACATGATTGTTAAGCAGAGTACTTGGGCGATCTCAAAAATCAATATCCAAGATCAATCTAGTCATATCCAAATAATTCAATCGGAATTCTGCCAAGTGATTGAATTTTTATCTATATTTCAAGATACAATTTCTATAAGAAACTAGTATCGTAATCGATTACAATTAAACGGACGTATCCACTAAGATTGAATACGTAAAAGCATGTGTAAATCCAATTATAAAGATAAACAATATAATGGAGAATAGGAAAAACACAAGACAGTAGTTGAGACCTCGTAAAGATTGAACACCACAGTGTATTAAGCTTCTACGTACACTAGCCTACTATCAGACTTCGGACTGGAATGTAGTTGAGACCGAATCCACCCTCCAAGCGATTCAGTTATAGTCGCGCTCCTTACGTCTCTTGAACCTCGCAAGGTTCTATGCACTTGATTCCATTAGCTGGCGTCCTTTACAACCTAAGAGTTCTTCACCGAAGTGAAGACTTTTGATACCAATCAACCTCTAACATATAAGCCTATTTTATTTCTGTTTAGATCAAAGAACAAGGTGTCGAAATATGTTTTCAATAGACAAGCTAGAAAACCTCACAGATTCGGAACTTACAACTTCCAAAGAGCAGCCTAGATTCTTAACCACCTCTTAAGAACAATCGTTGTTATATCAACTAAGATCAGTCTTTAGATATCTATCTTGAGGAATCACAAAGTATGAGACAAAGAAAACTTTGCGATTAAGATATTATGAAAACTAGGATAATAGAAAAACAAGATTAGGATACACGAACTATCAAGGTAAAGATAGTCGGTCATGGATTCATGAATCCCCAAGCGAAGTCTTTTAGTCGTAGACCTAAAAGGTCAATAGAGGCAACTCTAGAATCAACTAGGACACAAAGTGTCATGGATTGATTTCCCCAGTTAACAAAGATGCTCTATTTATAAATTTCAAATACCAGGGTTAGCTTAAAATTCAAGCTAAGATAACTTGAGAATCAAGAAAACAAATTAGGCCTTCAAACTACAATAGAAGACTATACACATAGGTTCGGTTACAGAACCGTGTATAATGACTGTTCGGTTTGGCAAGTTAGCCAAAGAACTAAAAGATATTTGATGTTCATTTAAACACCTAAGAAATTAATCATGATCACAATCATAAGTGTTTAAGTGATTAATGAAGTCTTAAAAGTGTTTAAGAGAGTTCTAGAAATGTTAAACATATTAAAATAATAAGTCTTTGAGCATCTTCTAAACATTATCGGGACAGTTAGTATAACGGTTTTCCAACCGTAGGGATTGTTCTAGAGTCAGGGTGTTACGGTTCGTGAACCAGGTTCGCCAACCCTACTAGACTATCGAATCAGTTAACCACAGTTCGTGAACCGAGTTCGCCAACTGCTAGCCAATTTATCCAACTTATAAAATAAGTTCACCACGATTCGCCAACTGGGTTCGTGAACTGTACCCAACTAATTGAACTTGCAGTTTGGGAACTGGTTCTCCAACCTTCCAGCATTTCTATATCTCAATTATTTATGGTTTGCGAACTGGTTCGCCAACCTATATACCCTGAGTAGAAATTTCAGTAAATTCAGATTTCTTTCTTATAATGTTTGAAACATTCCTGAGTGATATAATATTTTGCATGGGAAATTTTCAATTGATCCAAAAATTAATTCATAGAACTAATATTGTTAAGTACCTTTGAACATCTAATCGCTAAATCATATTTCAAGATTTTTTACAAGACAAGCTTGACTCAAAACATCTTCTTTGTAAATCTAGTAATCTACTGTAAGTCATACGACATAGTCTCAATAGATAGAATCATGGTATAATGAGTAAAATATAATGGTTCAGTCTTCACATACATGATACAAAAGTTATCCAAATGTCTTCGACGATCTTCAGTCTTCAAGGGTGATCTGTGACACTCAACTACAATTCTAACCTATCCGAAACTTGACTTAGAAACTAGAAATCAAGATATAGTATTGATCACCTAATATTGACAACAAGCTTGAGATAACAAAACTTTTGGGTTCAACTGAGAAATGCTCTAACAGTATTTTTGCATGGATGTCAATATTAAAATTGAGCTATAAAAGGGAAGCCATAACACCTATGGGAAATCGATTATAATCTTATGTTGTACAACTATGTTTGTACTGCAAGTAAGTTAAATGTGGTCAATAGGTATTCAGGTCTCTTCTCGCTTGGTTATTCTTTCAAATCCTTGCGTTTGGTGCTTATTTATCTCGTTGTGTTGTGTTTTGAAGATCTCAAGACGCTCATCTTACTAAGCTAATGAACTGAGATGAATGCTTTCAGTTGGTGGTCCTGGAAATCGAATGCAGTCACTACTATGTAAGTTTTTTCTTTTTAGTGTATGATAGTTATTTTGAAGTTTTTCGATCTGAGATAATCTTCTTTGGTAGTAATGTAAGTGCAAATTCAGGCCAGACTCTTGCTTGACACGCACCATTAGGTGCGGGGTTACCTCATACTGTAATCTGCACTACCACTAGTAAAGTTGCATCATGAATGAAGGGTGAGATGCAAACATTGTTACTAGTATTTTTTTCATGAAAATTACTGCTCTAAGTTTATCTCACCTTATTTACTTTTTTTTGATTTTCTAGTCATTAATAACCTAGAAGTATGGCTTATGTGCTGCAATCCGTGCTTCCGTAGCAATGCGAAGGGATTTGTGCTATTCCTCGAAGGTTCACAAGGAAACCCGGAGATATGTAATTCCAAATGAAACTTGCGAACAATAAAGCAAGCAAAAGTTGCAGGTCATTTTTACCTATTAGTTCCTCGAAGGATAAGTTTCTATTTGACGGTGTTCCCTTTTTAACTACATTTAAGTGCTTAGACAAAAGAACATCCGACATTGATTTAACTGGAAGTGGTATCACGGTACAAGATATTTCCATGGAATTACTATTCGACTTAGGATATGCAGGAATTCTCTTTGAGGAATCTTTAGCGCATTCAATAAAAATGGTGTTGTATTATTGATGGTTGTTAGCTTTGGGTTATCAAAAGCATTGGGGTGAGATTCAATTTATATTCTTGAAGTTCCAGCTTAATGGGGACGAAGGATGTGGGTGATGTAGAGACATTGGAAATCATGGTAATACTTTTAATATTTATGTTTGTAACGCTTTCATTTAACAAGGTAAACATTCTTATTTAAGTCTTGTTTACTCTGCGTTTTTCCTCCATGTGTGTCGGAGGCCACTTTATTATTGTTGTCATGTTTACATTTTAGAAGATTGGGTTGTTTGGCAAGATCTAGAGATACTAACCTTTTCGATGATACTCCATACTACAATATTCTCCAATGGATACTTTAACTGAACTATATGAAGTTCATTTGTTTGTCCGTCTCATGTTTCTGTTTGTGAAGTTTTAAAACAACGTTTCCATGTTGACTTAGGTAAGAAATGAAGTCAACCTGTACTTTTTGCTGCGGTTATTGTTATCTTGAAATGATGGGCCTATAGACTATGCATATGGGTAACTAATGTATCATTTGTTGTATCCTTGTAGGCATGGAGATCGAGTCTAATTTAAAGGAAGTGAGGATACCCATCACCTATTCTCCGGTAAGTTATACTCATCATCACAAGTTCACAACTACATGCTACTACTGGGTCATAAGATTAGTGATGTTGCTAAGTGCACGATAACTGCAGCTAAGCTGCTCCTATCTACAATCTTATTCTAATTCAATGCTGAGTGTTCTTGTATTCTGACTTCATAGTTGCTAAAATGTTATGTAATCATTTTCACATTTGTAACTTGAGAGATAATAGTTTGTTGAATTTGTAAAATGAAATCGGTTAATAATCCGCACTCACTTTCAATATTTTTGATAGTTTTGTTGGATTAATTTGATTTCTCGATGAACAAGGTAACTTGATTTTGTTATAGGGAACTATAATTTTGACTTGGTTTTGACAGATCAAAACCACTATTTTTTTGATGTGGCAATATTTTGCAACTGCAGTAAGCTGTTGCGACCTTTTAATTTTTCACCTTCTTTGAGCTGTTGTAACCATGTTGCGACAGATAATTCGCAACAACAATTTAGCCGTGCTAAATATTGCAACATCGACTTTCGTAACAGAACTGAACTACTGTGACTCCACTTTGCAACTGTCACTCACTATTGCTAATCGCTAAATTTGGTGTAGTGTTAGGAGGTGACTACATGAGAAGATATTAGCATCTGGTAAGATAGATGGATTGATGGAGAGTCAAACTTTAAATAGACCCACAAAATTTCTTTTCCCGAATTACACAGAGGTATCTCAACTAATCAATCCATACTCAACTGGATAGGAAGATTATGCTTTAGCTGAACTATTTTCCCAAACCCAAATAGATCAGATCCACCACATAGAATCCCTCTGGAAGGCAAGGATACTATCAAATGGTCTTTAACAAATTCAAGGAACTTTTCAACTAAGTTTACATATAAAGCTCTTTTACGGGATCAATGAGTTTCAACGCCATAAGAAACCGAAGAAATGGCTACACCTTTGGCATATGGATATTCTTCCAAAATATAAAAATAATTATATGGAAATGCATTCATCATATTTTTCCTCTAAAATCCTTTCTAATTAGATTTAATATTTTGTCTGATGATCTTTGTTCTCTCTGTGGTAACATGTCAGAAAATTTTGATTCCCTTTTGCACGAGCATTCTAGTTTGCTCTACACCCTCAAGTCTTTAGCACAGTATCTAAGTTCCATACTTTAACAGATTGGATATTTAATTGATTCAGGCTGAACCAACTCAATCCAAGCTAAAATCTCAGTAAATATATTTTATTATTGTTTGGATGATCTGGAAAGTTAGGTGTAAAGCAAGTTTAGAGAATCTGAAACAAAACCATGAAATAGTTGTTAACCATGTTAAAGTTCATATGTAATCTTAATAGAACTCAAAAATTATATTGGAGTTTAAATAAGCCTTTTTGTTTTTTTGCTAGTGTTTCCATCCTATGAAGCATAATCTTGTTAATTCATTTGTTTCTTTACAAACATATTGTGTTTTAATTTTTATTGATGCTTCTCTGGGGAAAACCTCCTTATTAGAGGTTGTGGAATCATCTAAGTTAAAATTTGTGGGCATCCAACTCAAAACCAATTGGCAATGAGTGGAGCGGTCCTTCTATATTATATTTTAAGTTAATTAAGCAAATTATAGCGATGTGGGACTATTATCCTTTCACACGGCTCCTTATGTGTAAGGCCAGTCACTGGGCCTCACACGTGGACCTACATACGAGTTACCAGTCAATCTATAACTAAATCGGGGGTACACCTCGGCCAGTATGTCCTACAACCCGGATGTACAAGTGACAAAGTAGGTTGAAAACTTCGACCAATAACTCAACCTACACCCGGCGTACGCAGGTCTGGGTCTGGGGCTCTGATACCATGTTAAAGTATGCGGGCATCCAACTCAAAACCAAATGGAAATGAGTGGAGAAGCCCTTCTATATTATATTTTAAGTTAATTAAGCGGATTATAGCGATGTGGGACTATTATCCTTTCACAATCTATCTCAAAACCAATCAAGATTTCGCAGCAGCCAAATATTGGATCGTAATCGTAGATTCGACAATAAAAGCTGAAGCCAAAGCTTTATAACTTCTATTGAATGGGATAAGCAACTTCAAGAACATATCATCTTTGTTTCTGATAATTTATCCCTCGTCGAAATTGTTAATTGAGATACTTCTACTATCAACTGGATTTTTCTAACTAAACAGCTCCATAGTCGTAGACATCCATAAAGGGGAGGAGGCACAATCATTTTTCCTCTTTATCGTCAAAACTAGACACTACATCTAAACGCAATAACGATGTATGCAAAGCGAAGGCATGCTTTCGTATATTCTGCAGCAATACATAATACCTAAGAAATCAAATAACACGATTTTTTTTACTCAAAAAGGGAAAGATTGTGTTAAAGTTCAATCCTTCATCAGGAAGATGAGAAACTGAATAAAGCAAAAAGAACAAGACAGCTTAATTATCGCAGAGCTTCCAAAAAAAAAAAAAATAAATAAGAAAACTAATGCATTACCACCCCCAATTGTTTAAAACGGTATCGAGTGTAATTCCCTCAAAGATATGGGTCCCTGTGCACCAGTTGAAAAAGAATTTTGACAGTATCCTACAATTCTTCTAAAGTTTTGTACTTCCCATTGAATACCCTAGCATTTCTTTCCAACCAAACAGCCCAGCAGATATCAAATGGAATTATGTCCCAAATTCTTTGCTTCAAACTCCTTGTGAACATTTCTTTCTTTTCCATTCCCAAATTGTGTCCTTGAATTGTTGGAAAACTATTAATAAAAAATAATATTTTAAAGTTTTAATAAAAATTATAATTTATTGTTTTCTTTTGTGAATGAAACTTATTAGTCCCACTTCGTGGAGTTTCCAATTTTTAGTAGTTTTAAGAAACTATATAAACCTCTTAGTCCCACATCGGGGAGTTTTTCTTCTTAAGTTATATTTGTCAATTATATAAACAAATTCACTACTTTTGTAAAATCTATGGGAAAGGGGTTGCTCTATATTTAGAGGGACCACTAAGGGAAAATAAAATTTTATATTATTTTCTCAAGTGTTCGAGATTTTCCTTTATGGTTTTTTCGGAGTTGCCAAGCTCAAGTTGAGCATCTACTACATATGCTAGTAGTATGTATAGTATGGTGTTTTATCCTAGAGATATCCTTCCTGTGAGGGATATAGCATCACTCTTGAGTGTAGACGGGCGCTAATGTCTTAAGGGAAACATGTTGAACACGTGACTCACTCTGTTTTTCCAAAGTTTTGTCTTGTTGCTGTTGCGGAGATATGGGGAGCTTGTCTGTTTCATCAAATCGATCACTTCCATTATAAAGGAGCTAAGTATCAATAACTTTTGCTTATTTTATTTTTCCTTGTTTTTTATTATTGCGTCCAACAATCTTAAGACATTAGAATTTGTAATAATCGAAAATGGTTGGTTGCTTTGTGAATCATGGATGTTAATTGTGGAGTGAAAAACAAAAACGAATTTTTGGTCAGCTGTATAGTTTCAAGTTTATCTCTTAACCTAGAAGGAATTTCGATGAACCCTTTTGACACAACATAGTAGACATCCTGATATTTACCCACGTAAAATTTCAGATTTTTTGGAGTTGTAAAAGTATTTTTTTGATATTTTACAAAACATAGAAACGTCCGTCAGAATTTTGTTGTTAACTAAAGTAGTTTTTATGGGGTAACCATGAGTTTTTTGATATGGTGGTTCAAACGAAGTTTATAAATCTAGATATTATCTTCAAAGCTCATATTTTATCTGAACTAAGGTTTGTGAGATGTGGTGTATTAGGTGATTGGAAAATTACCGTGTCCGTAGTCAGAGTATAAACGAAGTTTGTGACATGAAATTGAAAAGGAACATGGCTACCAGGCGCATGTGGATGAACACAAGTCTTCCAAAGCTGACAAAGGCGAGAACATCGAACACAACTCTAAGCGTAGTCTTCATAAGAAAGGTATGTTTCGTAAAACTGAATCCGGCATTACTTTAATTAAGGGTGATTGTTATGTTTGTAAAATTCCTGGCCATACGGCAGTAAAGTGTAGACAACATAAAACCTTAATAAGTAGAAAGTTAATGCTAATTTAGTTGAAACAAATTAGAACGAGTTCATTGACATGATGTCGGAAGTTATTTTAATAACCAATGTGAGAGGCTGGTTGGTGGACTCTGGAGACACTAAGTATGTTTGTTGAAACAGAGACTTGTTCACCTCTTATCAGAGGATAGGGGATGTCGAGAAACTCTATATGAGTAACTCATCTGCGAAAGAGGTTGCATAAAAGGGAAAGGTCGAGCATAAGCTCATATCTGTAATATTGTCACACTGAATGAAGTTTTCATGTTTCGAGCATATGAAAGAATCTTGTATCTTGTTCTCTTGAAGATGGTAAAAGATAGAAGATCTTAATTAAATGTGGAAAACTTGTTATAACTAAGGTCGTTGATTTTTTAGGCAACAATTATAGGACTTAGGGTCTATATAAGTTTAAAGGAAAATTTGATGAAGTGAACATAGTTGATTCTTGTGCTTTTTTTTGTGTGTGTTTGAATGTTTTGCATGGTAGACTTGGAACCGTAAAATTATAAATCAATACATAAACTGCCTAGCATAGGCTACATACCCAAATTTAGTTTGGATCTTGAACAAAAAAGTGAAATGAATATACTATAAAATCTTTTAGCACAAATGTTCAGAGTAATTCTAAGCCCTTAGAATTAATTCAGTTAAGCTTAATTGACATGAGTTAAACCAAAACCACTATGATAAAATATGGTTTATAACTTTCGTGGATGATTGTACAAGGTACTATCTTGTATACTTTCTTAGGGATAAGGATGATGCCTTAGAAGCCTTAAGATGTATAAACTTGAAGTTCAAAACCAATTAGAAGTCTTGAACATAACAACTGTATCCTTAAGAAGATGATAATTGTCATGTTGATTAGTTCAGGATTACCTGCGGCCTTGTGGGGGGAGGCAGTCCTCTTAACTAGTATATCCTGAATATAGTACCCTTAAGGATCAGATGAAACTCCATATGATTTATGGAAAGGTAGATGACCTTCTTATGAATGCGTCAAAGTGTGGGGGTGTTTGACTAAGATTGTCATTCCTCTTCCTAAAAGAATTAGATAGAAACCAAAAATGTTGATTGTGTCTTCATATAGGTTATGCTGAGTATACTTCTACATATAAATTTTTGGTTGTGTGTTCTGATTTTTCATACTTTGGTGTGATTTTTCTGACTTTGTTGTGAATACTATTACATAATCTAGGGATGCTGAGTTTTTTGAAAATGTTTATTCTTAAACCTGTACCTCATTAGAGATGTGTTGTTGATCCCCCTAGATTTATTTTCAAATAGTCAGAACTTATCTTAAAGGAAGATGAAGTTAAGGTTGATCCTAAGAGAAGTAAAACAATTAGACTTGAGACTTCTTATGAAGCCGACTTCACAACATGCCTAGCTTAGTCTAAGCCCTGGACTTGTAAAGAAGCCTTGATATCTACTGAAACCCCATTCTGTTAAGAATCTTCATTTAGTGAAATGGACTCAGTCCATCAGAACCTGACTTGGGAGGTTTCTAGTTTACCTCCAGAGAGTAAGACCATGATATGTAAATGAGTCTTTAAGAGGAAACATTAAGTATATAGAACTGTAGAAAAATATTATGCTAAGTTGGTAGCTAAAGGCTATAAACTAAAAGAAGGTGTATATTTCCTTGATTATTATTCACATGTGACGAGATTTACTTCCGTTGAGATGCTAATTGTTATTGCTGTCGTAAACAAATTAGAGATACATCAGATGGATGTTAAGACAGCTTTTCTAAAATCGTGAATTAGATAAAGAAATTTACATAGACCAACCTGAGGACTTTGTAGTGAAAGGTTATGATGATAAAGTTTGTAAGTTGAAAAAAACTTTGTATGGTTTATAAAATAAGCACGTAAACAGTGACATGGAAAATTTGATCATGTGATAATGTGTAGTGGATTTAAGTTAATGAATCTGACAAGTATATTTACAAGTAACTTGTTAAGGATGCATGTATGATTGTATGCTTGTATGTTGATGATATGCTTATACTTGATACAAACAAAGATGTGATTAATTCCACTAAAAACATGCGTTGAATGATAACGTTGGCTTGAAAGACTTAGGCCCTGTTGATGTAATCTTAGGGATGAGGATTAGAAAATAATCTAACATATGTAGTCTTAGTCATTCTCATTATGTTGAATTTGTACTTAAGAGATACAATCAGTGTGATTGTAAGCCTGCTTGTACTCCGTACGATTATTCTTGTAGACTCAAGAAAAAAGGGTAATGGAGTATCTTAACTTGAATACTCAAGAATTATAGGATGTCTGATGAATTTAATGAACTGTAAGAGTCCAGACATTGCTTATATTGTGAGTAAGTTAAGTAGATATAATTGTAGTACAGAGCAATAGCATTCAGATGCACTGAGTAGAGTATTATGGTACCTAAAATACTCTATTACATTTTATTTGATTTATGAAAGGTATCTTGCTGTCCTTGAGGGACTTTGTGATGTAAACTGGATAGTTGACTCAGAGGAATCTAAGTCTACGAGTGGATATGTTTCACTCTAGCATGAGGGTTTGTTTTTGGAAGATTTACAAACAAACATATATTGCTCAATTCATTATGGAATCTGACAGTATTGAGTTAGATAAAGCACGAGAGGGGGCCGAGTGCCTAAGATGCTTTTTAGAAGACATTCCTCTCTGGCATAGGCATGTGCCAACTATATATATATACATTGTGTTAGCCAAGCTATAATAGCTAAATCTGAAAATAACTAATCTCAATCGGCGTTATTTCCATTGATTGGATAAAGTCCAAGGAGAATATCGCGCAACCTTTGACGAAAGGTTTATCCCAAGAGATAGTTAGAAATGCATCGAGGGGGAAGGGGCTTAAGCTCATAAATTAAACTTTCCATGAAGGATACTCAACCTTGCTGACTGGAGATCCCAAGATCAAGGTTTCGAATGAGAAAATTAATTTGTGCTGGGTAAAGGTAAACACTATCAGAGAATTTTATTCTCTGTCCCTTCCCTATGGTGTAGACGTGATAGTGTGACTGCATGTGAAGGATGACTTTTTTTTAAGAAGTCTTAATGAGTTCTATAGTTTCAATTTAAGATTGAAGTGGGGTGTAGCAGTAACACTCTTTATGGAAACTCACCTATCTGAATGAGGAAGTGGGCCGCCTTCCTATGAGAATATGAGCTTTGATTATCTAGAGCATTCTGAGAAACATGATATGTCCAGGGCCAAATTGGACAAAATGGCACGAGCTTGGCAGAAACCTTGGAGATATCACCCGTGGTTGTTATCGCGAATTACATCAAATGCTAGCAGTTCAAGACATAGTTCACTGTCTCTAGCAAGTAATTCCGGTAATATCTCACTAAGCAAAGGTTCAAGACCTCATGGACACCTCTGCCTAAAATGGTATTTCCTGCGCTTTTTATGTGATTTTCGTTTTGATGGTTTTGGTATTACTGGAACTTAGGACCTAAAGGTCACTAAGGGTTCATTAGTTCATGCTTTTTCACTTTGGTGAAAGATACCTATAGTCTCACCATGTGAGAACTAAAGATGAAAGCTCTCAATACTACTATGATTTGTGCAATCCATAGTATGACCCCGGGGTCAACACACATTTGTGTGAGGGAGAGGACGTAGAAATGACTAGTATGATTTCAACACTTGCACGATCAGTCTGTTTGGATCGTGAGATTGGGATGTTGATTTACCAAGATCTATCTGTGTTTTCATGTTTTATTGAGTTTTAATTCATGTGGGGGATTGTTGGAAAACGATTAATAAAAAATAATTTTTTAAAGTTTTAATAAAAATTATAATTTATTGTTTTTTTTTTTATGAATGAAACTTATTAGTCCCACATTGTGGAGTTTCCAATTTTTAGTATTTTTAAGAAACTATATAAACCTTTTAGTCCCACATCAGGGAGTTTTTCTTCTTAAGTTGTATTTGTCAATTATATAAACAAATTCACTAATTTTGTAAAACCTATGGGAAAGGGTTTGCTCTATATTTAGAGGGACCCCTAAGGGAAAAAATATTTTATATTGTTTTCTCAAGTGTTCGAGATTTTCCTTTATGGTTTTTTCGGAGTTGCCAAGCTCAAGTTGAGCATCTACTACATATGCTAGTAATAGGTGTAGTAGGGTGTTTTATCCTAGAGAAATCCGTCCTGTGAGGGCTATAGCATCACTCTTGAGTGTAGTCGGGCGTTAATGTCTTAAGGGCAACGTGTTGAACACGTGACTCACTCTGTTTTTCCAAAGTTTTGCCTTGTTGTTGTTGCGGAGATATGGGGAGCTCGTTCGTTTCATCAAATCGATCACTTCCATTATAAAGGAGCTAAGCATCAATAACTTTTGCTTATTTGATTTTTCCTTGTTTTTGATTATTGCATCCAACAGAATGACTCTTGAAACACCCACTGTAAACTGTAACCTGACAAGAAGAAACACCAAAGCTCTCTGGTAGTTTTAAATAACACGATTTAGAAAGAAAAAAAACTCCAACAGGAGATACCGATCCAAAGATCCACTGATCATGATTATTTTGCTTTATATGAATTGATATTCTCAGATAATTTTGATATTTCCTTTTATATATCGTGCTCAAATAGGTTATTTTTTTTCTTAAAACAAACCCGATTGATTAAATAAACGGAAATTACGTACTCCCTCCGCCCTAGTTTACTTTCCAATAATTTTTTCTTTAGCAAAAGTTTATCAATTTTTTTTTAAATTTCCCACTAAAAATTTCAAATTATCAAGAAAGAACTAAAAATTAGAATGTGAAAACTAGTATATTGAACAAGTAATTTGGAAAATTAACGGTGTATGTGGAAGTAATTTGAATCTTTTTCAAGTTTTTACAAAATTCTATTTTGACAAGTAAATTAGGACAGAGGGAGTACAAAATTGGGATACTGCGGGAATAACTCCTTAAGGAAACATATCCCATTCCATATTTGCATAAGATTTTCTAGCTAGCTTAACTAATGCATCCGTCTGCCTATTACTCTTTATATTTATATACCCATCTAAGATTGTACAAGTGAGGAAATGCCGACTTTACGATTATTTACAATAAAAAATTTTGTCCACCGTAATGCATAAGGAGCTTCATTAATAGCCTGAACTAGACTGAGATTTTCTGAAACATAGATAACTTTCTCTAACTGAAGAAGGTTGGTCCACTTAATAGCTGAAAGGAAGGATTGAGTTTCAGCATCTACTACCGAGTCTGCATAGGTTGTCCAACATCTAACTGCTCCAAAGCATCTATTGGCTTTGTACCAAATGATTCTGCAACCTACAAGATGAGAACTGTTAGTTCTAGAAACATAAAATCACATTTTTTACATCTCATGAGAATCCCGCGGAGATCCTTTTTTTATTTTTGTGAAAATAAAAGTAGATTGATAAGCAGAGAAAGAAACTAATCGTTTGATTCAGTCTCGTCTAGAACTAATTCATGATGAATTGTTCTTCTGATGACTGAATCTATGAGATTAGCCTCCTCTGTAAAAGATACAACAGAGTTGTTTATTTACATAATGCATATGCTTTTTCAGTATCAAAAGCAATTGAAGGAATTAAAAACAGGGGAGTTTGGTCTATCCAGGAATTTGAGATGTTGTTCTACCTCTAAGAGATCAACTAAACTCTGTTAGCTTTTCTGTTGACATAATTAAAACCCAAAAAGTGAACTAAGTTGCCTGTTTGTTTCTTTACTTCTTCTAAGATTGCCTGACTTTGTCGTTGTGGAGTCTTTTCCTTGTAAGTGCACGGTGATTGCTTGGTTGTCACCCTCTATGACTGTCGAGTGACATTTATAAAAATCATCCGTTGTCAACACACATCCAAAGAACGTAGGTTTCATTTTCTTTTTGAATCGATAGAACGTATAAGTAGTAGATGATTTATCATGTGTCACTTGAATCACTTATTCTCGAGACTGTTTTTCTATCATTTGGATATCGGTAACAAAACTCCAAATCTCAATCACGTGAAGTGATTGAATATGTTATGCCAGATAGAGTAAAAGTGCTCCACAAAGATCCGACACCGACAATGACTATCAAAAAAAAGAGATGCAGACGTTTCTCCAAAACTAGATCTTCTCTATTATTCTCTACGTGATTCCTATCGATTCCTACAAATTTTTGTTTCTGCATGCTTCTTCTCTCTCGCGGCCTCGCTCAAGAAAAGTTGGCCCCTACAAGCAATAACCCCACCTCTATAAATCAAACGACATTTCTTTTTATAATTTTGATACAGAAAAGAAAAATGTTGTTGTAGTTTATATGGACCAACTATTTAGGAAAACCCATTTTCATATGGCTCATCTAGGACATGAAAGCATAAGACAAAAACATCCCTCATGCAAATAAATCCTCTCATCTCATCTAATAATTAGTCTCCATCTCCACTATTATGGAGACAAAGAATTCGCTAATATATGGAGACGCCCATTCGGTTTAGCTCCCTATTTCATGTACACGAACTTTAAACTTCAACTACACCGAAACATACTAGTGGCCGAAGGGGTACTATTAATTGTGGTCCTAATAGCCTGATAAGAACAAATTGCGGGTGTCGGGGACTCGGGCAGATATGATAAATGACGACTAACTTCCAAGAAACTTAGCAAACCGGTGTTGTTACTATCCACGAAGTTTTGTTTTGACAACATGGATAAGAATTGGAAACTTACAAATCTTATCAGATGAGTATTTTTCCAAGGGAAATCTGTTTTTCACCCCTCAAATCTAAATATACAGTTTAAGGGCGTTGAACAAACAAATCCTAAGTTAATTACCACTAATCCATTTGTTATCTAACCCAGATGATAATTATTACTACGTTCTTTATCTAACTGGTGGTGTTGACGGCAGAGGTGAGAGTTAAGGTGGTGGTGTTGCCGGCAGATTTGTAAATGGTGGTGATGATACTGTCGACGGAGGCGTAAATGATGGTGGTGGCGGTCTGTGTGTGAGGCTCATGCTCATGCATGGTGTGGCGGTGGTGATAATCCTGATGGGAAAGAATCAGTCTTGGTGGCATATTATTGGAAGTTGTTTCATGATCTCATCGGCATCTTGACGGGAAGACTCAGATAAGATAAATAATGGTGATGGGGAAGAATCAGATGAAATAACCATGTAAAAGATGATGAATATTGGACTACACGTTGACCCCTGCGTACGACCCATTTTATGCTGGGGAAAATATCGGTTGGAAGACTGTTCGGTTCAGTGAGAAACAAATGTTTCTTATTTGGTCCATAATTATTTGAACATATAAAATGAATAAAAGTATCCTTCCGTACAATTTTAGTATTAATTTTCCTAATTTTTTTATTTTCATAATCATTTGAGTTCATTTTCTCTAATCAACTCTAGACTTCTTCTTTTTTTTGTAGGAGTTCTGTTTGATGAACTATCAGGTGTTTGGTAATGTTTTTTGCGGATTCGAGTTCATTCTTAAAAATGAATACATACACAACATAAAAATCATTATTATGAACAAAAAATAGAGTTCATGCTTTCGAATGAACACCAAATCAAAGTGCATTATTATGAACAAAAATCAGCGTTCATTCTTTCAAATGAACAACCTAATCAAAATTCACTATTATGAACAAAAAATCAGAGTTCATTCGTCAAAATGAACACCTATCAAAAACAAACTAATTCAAACCTAGTACAGAGTTCTCATTCTTTCGAATGAACACCTGATAATTCAAGATCTAAAACAGAGTTCATTCCTTAGCATGAACACAACAAAAATCCATAATTGAAAGCTCATTCGAAATGGAAGAACAAAATATCAGAGAACCTTGTAATTTACTATTTGCTTTGGAGTCATAGTTGGAATATGATTTTACAGCAGCTGTCAGAGTAGTATCATCCTCAATCCCCTCGTCATAAACCTTTTCCCTCTGCTCATCATCTTCACCATCAGTTTCGTGGCCATCCAACCCCTTAATCATACCGTCATTTATCTCTTTTAAAGCGTCATATCTACCAGAACTAACTGGAACCAAATGCTAAGTAGCAAGGAAAATTTGGGGTCACGAAGTAGATTTTGCGCCCTAGGGTACACTTTGGCTTATAGGGTGGAGATCACAAGCAAATTTTTGGCCACGATTCAGATTATGGTCACATGGTAAATTTAAGATCACGATGCATATTTTAGGCCATGGTTACTTGGTAAAATTCAAGATCACGACATCAAAATTTGTGTGGTTGTTAATGGGTGTACTTTATTTGGGAAGGGTAAAGTACCACTACTTTATTCGGGAGGAGTATCAAAATTCATATAAGACAAACTTAAAATTCTCCGATTTATATGTATTTTAGTACCCTCCCGATAATCCGTCACCTGCCGTTAGCTATGCTGAAAAATTTGGTCACAGTAGATTATCACAACAGGGGTGATATGATACTTTTGGAATTACTGGTCTAATTTCCGACCATGCAGATTAAGATGAACCTTATACTAATGACAAAACATAAAATGGTACGACCAAACAAGATGTTTACAAGAGAGATCATATGGAGAGTGAAAGACAAAACTAGAGTATGTCCAAACAAGATTATAGTAACAGGGCAAGTAGATAATAATATCTAGTTGGTAGCTGCTGCTGATGATGAAGAAGATGGGTTATTATTAGCATTTGGAGAAGTAGCTGCAGTAGAAGAGTTAGAAGTCGAAAGAAGCCAATTGGTAAAACTTTGGAGGGTAGTAACATCAGCTCTGTAGTGTTTTTGAGTGAAATCAAGGAAATCAGACCATGTGAAGTCTGGATACTTTCTTGTTCTTTCATGACTGCTATCATCTTGATGATGATCTTCTCCTCTATAAACAATGTTAAGCAGATCCACTGGGGGTCTCACAATTTTGTCTTCTTTAGGGCATACAAAAAATGCTAGTGATCTTCTCTCTTTGTATCTGTTCACTACTGCCCGGTGCAAGCAGCTCTTGTATCTTCCATTCGATAAAGCCTACACATAAAACAAACTACCATTATAACTTTTAAGCATAGCACGACAGCATAACCTATATATAAGTATACCTCTAGCTACGTTGATGCGCCTTTATCTATCTATCTATATATATCTAGATAATCTAGCTAGATATAGATGGATAGATCGACAGATTTTGATGCATGCCATCCGACCCACACGAGCTTTTGGCCACATTTGCTGTACAATTCATGATTGATGTGACCGATTTATATACCAGCACTATATACATTAATCATGTGTTGATGTTTGTCGATATATACATACGATTACGAATTCATACATTCTGCCCACTGGGAAAAAGAGTTTATTACCTAAGAGTAGTTTTAAGTACGCATTTGGAATCATTCTTGTCATCACAAACACATTTCGCAGAACAGATCTGAATCATCTGATGATCATTGATTTTTGTGATTAAAATAATAAAATGATAACGAGATTGCTGCTGACACGTGACTTTCACGTGACCTCTTATCCCCCAAAGACAAAATGCAAACTCTTTTGTTTGGTATAGGGGAGTTGGAGATTTGGTGAATTATTATGGCTTTGTCCGATCATAAAACAGGAAAAGGAAGATGAATTACATACAAGCAGATGCATAATGATATTGGAGGCTAGCTAGTGTAGTGGTTTTTGGGAGCAAATTAGGACATATCACATATCATGGGTTCTATAAGAGAATGATGGGATATGATGGGATTAAGTTCAACAAGAAAATCAAGAACGGTTGGTTACCATGAATGTGTCACCAATATTGACGACGAAAGCATCCGAGCGGGGTCGAACAGCTTGCCACTTGTTATGTGCAAAAACCTCAAGTCCTCCAACTTGGTCTTGATGAAGTATAGTAAGAGAAGTAGGATCACAGTGAGGACCAGTGCCGAGGGTTAGACTTGGTTCTTGACAAGGTGGGTAATAGTTGCACCGCATTAAGGAGTTACTGTCTTGGAAGAATCTTCGAAAATGCAATCTATCAATACCCAAACTTATTGCCAAGAGTTCCATAATAACTAGGGATAATTCCTTCATTGCTTCACAGTATTTTTGGTAAACCAACCTGCCCGACCGAAAATCATAACAAAGAGCATCAATATAGTTTCATTTTACACCATGGTTACACCTACATGGAGATGATGAAAATGATATCATGATGATCCAATAGTATTGCGAGATGGTGATTTTCTTGCCATGTCGGATCATCTTTATAGAAATGAAAATTTCATATACTTCTAGAAGGTATACTTATGAAAAACCATGACAAGTTGAAGAATAAAAGTTGATATATTTAATACAAAAACGGGAACTCAATGACCATTTTATAAAACAAAATAGTCATGGACGGATTGATTGTTAGTTACTTACCCGGTCTCTTCAAAATCTTTCCCAAGGATAGATAAAAAGTAACTAAGAACTGCAGAGTTATCACCACAACCATCGTTGTTGTAACCAAAAGAAAATGTCTCCTTCCACGGTAATTTAGACGAGAAACGTTCGCAATGAGCACCGGAGTAACCCCACGTGCTGCCTGGTTTCTTCCTAGCCTTGAGTTTATGAGCATTAGGTAATTTAAAGAACGCTTCCATATGATCATGAGCTGCAGTAATAAGACGTTTATCAACACCATGGTTGACAACTTGAAAGAACCCATGGTTGGTGCAAGCAGACCTAATGATATCAGCAGCATGTTTTGTAACAAGTTCGTCACCGCATATAAAACCATGAAGATCTATAATGGGTTCTCTAAGTTCTTGCCTGCTTTCAAAAACTAAGTCACCATGAGGCCAAAGAAATTGTCTGGGTATTCTGGTTTGCTTCTTCAACAAAGATGCATCAAATACGAAATCTCCATTAACAAATACATTATCTTTGTTTTGATGATCTTTATTATTGTTGGTGAGCTCTAATGGAGAAGGACACAAAAGAAAAGCACTTGAGTCCATGAAGAGAGACAAGAAGTAAGATGAAGTGAGTGTGTGTTTTTGATAATAAGCATATTTATAATGGAATTTTTACGAATTCTTATACATGAAAAATTCAAAAAATGGTATAGTTTAAAGAATAAGTTATGAATGAGTACGTGTACAAGTCTTAACAAAAATACAAATTCAAAAACGATAAAGTAAATAAATGATGATATGGAATTCAGTGTTTTTGTGGATAATTATTGAGTTGACAAAAGAGGAAGAAATGAGAAAGAGGGAAGTTCAGGGATAGGCCAAGAGGCCGTCCATTGGTGGTGAAATATCGGAATCTACTGTGTAGTAATGCTCAAGCACCCCTACAACGACTCATGAGACGAGTCAGGACAAGAAATATTTATGCATACATATCCTTATGTGGCAAAATTCGCAAACTTATTTAACTCTAAATCAGGGAATCAATAGGAAATCTCATTACTGCATCCACAGTTTGGTTTACCATTCTGTTCTTAATGTGTACGTCTTCTTATATATATATGTCCATCTTCCTTGAACACTATTTTTTGTCTTTGTCTAATTCGAGTTAGAGTTCGCCTTGTTTTCAAGGACACCCATGTGCGCAGTTCTACTACGTGCATCTCTATTATATTTTTGTGGGGGTAGCTGCCTGTATGATAAACGGAATTTTCTTAAACCGGCTCAATTCTTAGTTAAGGAATCGACTTATGTTCGTATAGATGTCTATCTATTTAACTTACTTGTCTTTTGTCTAGTTTGGGCTTGAGTTTGCTTGTTTTCAAGGACACACATGTGCATAATTTTACTGCTATATCTATATGCACCTTCAATGCATTTTTGTACGTGTCATTTTCATCATTAGCTACATACAAAGTTTACCCAAAATTTTATGTAGGGTGCACATTAAAGAAGGATTAAAACCAGTTCGCAGAAACTTATAATTCATCAGTACTCAAAAAAGAACAAAGAAAACTTGCCATGGACATTTTTTACTATCAGAACACTGTACCCTTAATTGTTACAAAAGCTGAAAAGTTAACAAGACAAAGAGTTACTACCTCCCTCTAAAAAGCTTTCCTTTACAGGGATCGGACATTAGTAAGTCTCAGCATATGGTGTTAGTCTACTACACAGCTTACAAGAGGTGCAACAAAATGATATACCGCGTGGCATCATTGACAGTGTTCGCAAGAATAGAAAAGGTCAGCAAATCTGAATGACTTCAAAATGTTAGCTCTGGTAACAAGAGCATCGATTAGCGGAGGGACGATCCGAAATGTACAAAAGAATCAAAAGTCATTTACCTACAAAGCCGAGGTTAACTGAGTGCAGACTAACCATATCCATAAACTGTCTCCTTTTTGCTAACAGAATTCCTCCTGCATTGTCATCGTTCTGTCTCACCAGCGGCCAGTGTCTCTTCAGTTTTCAATTTCTCAGCTGCACTTAATAACATGTCAACTGATCCTCCCACAGCATTGTTCTGTTCGATGGGTCTGTTCTGTGTCTGTTGTTTCTCGCGACTCTGCCTCTGGAGAGTCCTTTTCGCCTTGCGTACTTTCTGAATTTCCTTATCACACTTTTTACAATACCATTTTCCCTTCGGAATGAAGTTAAGAGGAGGATTCGAGCAATACATGTGATACGCGTGATCACAACCATCACATAAAACAATCTTATCATCATCTTCATCGGTGAGGCAAGTTCTACAAAGGCAAGATGGGCAATACCAGAGCGGACCATGATATTTTAGCTGATCCTTGGCCAAGCAATGCACGTGGAAAATCCTGAATGGGCAGAATTGGTGCTCACATACTTTAAATTTCTGTCCTTCTTTTATGTCACCTTCACATAGCTTGCAAGGGCGGTTGAGTATTCTCTCTCTCTTGGAAAACTGGACCTCATTCTCCTCAGATACCATGCTAGACACTGACTTCTCTTCTAAATTGCACAGAGTATCTTCAGGAATCGACTCTTTACCATCTCCAACTGATAATTTTTTGATTCCAGTGTAACTGAGCTTCTCGCATACCACACAACTCTCATGAAGTAACTCGGTTCCTGCAGCGGTGCAGTTGGTACAATACCAATTTTTTGGTGGAATCTCCTCAACTGGGGGCTCTATGCAAGACACGTGAAACATTTCTTCGCATAAATCACACACAAGGTAGTCCTTTCCATTTGCTGTCTTACCACAAGGCCGGCAAATACTAACTTTGTCCAGACCAGAAACCTCTGCCTGGTCAGATACTTTTTGAGTATCCAGATCGAAACAACGGTGCTGTTCACAGAAAACCAAGCATAAATAAAAATAAGAATGAAACATATGCCATGATGATGCATATAAATGATTGTATATCAGGAAAACAAACTGCTAGTATCACAGCTTAAAGAACACTATTTACCTCATGTTTTCCTTCTACGCCAATGCCATTAACCCTCCCAACAAACTGAAAAAGAAAATATTTTTTGTTGAGTTGGTGAGGTAACAAACAAAAATCACTAGCACAGTGACATGATAAACTATGTGCAGGCACAGAATAGGTTCAACATTTTTACCTCATCAAGATAGGATTTCCGCGAGATGTCGGAAAGGAATGTTGCAAGAGAAACCATTTCTGTACCGATCTTCTGGAACTTTTTCCAAACCTGTGAAACATTCAACATGAGCAATTCACTCCAAACAAACTGACCTTCAAGGTATTCAGATACTTTTATGGAATGACGAAAAACACCATCATCACAAATGCAGAATAAGAACAGGATCTATAAATTGATTGCCTGTTACTAGAGTCTCCAGTAAACCGATTGCCTGTGATGTCCAAGGTCATTTAAGAACCTACAGTCTGAAACTTTCCAGTTTGTCTATTTTCTAAATAATGTGGCCATGGAAGATGACTGATGTAATAGAATTCATATAAAGTAATGCACAATACCATCAACCAATATCAGACACCAAAATATTCAACATACAAAGGAAGCAATAGATAACCAACAGGAACAACTTAACTTATGTAACCGCGCCAGACTCTTAAATGCTTAATTTAACTAACAGACCTACTAACAAACAGGTAACGCCCCACAAATTTGGCAAGCTTATCTGACTATCCATTTTAAGGAGTATATTTTAACAGTAAGATGATTGACACAAAACTTATTCATTCCGTCTTTTGAATCCTTGCAAATTTTAGTGTTTAAGGCTTGGTTATTCCTTCATTTCTCCACCTTCAAGCCTCTTATCTCTATGTACATGCCAGAAAGCCCCAGCTCCTAACTTCACCTTCTCTCTCATGGTAGACGCCCTTGCCAGGACCAGTTTGATGTAATTCTTAGTTAGTATTTACGGGCTGCTGAAACCATTCTCATTGCAAACCATCTCTAAATTATTTACACGTGGCCCATCATAGCTGTGTAAAACTATATAAAAAAGGGCCTTTGTAAAACGATTCTTTTAAACAATATAAAATTTTAAGAACTGAATAATATGGATTAATATCAGGAAGAGAAAAATTATCTGATTCTTAGAAGCTTTACGACATCCGAATGTTTTCCATGTCACGTATTTCAATTACAACACAAAGATCAAACTCCAAAAATATCCTAAAAGAGCAATTATCACATGATAATGACAACAGCGGTTCCAGTGTAGTACCCTAACCATGTTACAGGTGCACAGCTGAGAGGCCCACCTAAATCTTGCTGCTTATATGCTTACAGATAACCTAGGATGAATGAAGTATTGTCTCTTTACCCTCACAATCACACTTCTAAACTGTGAAGGGATTAAAGATGGTTCTTTGTCAAGCGATAAAGCTATTCAAGGTACGTAGAAATTTGACTGTTTCAGAAGGCCATAGACATGTTATAACCCCACTCGAGGAATACTCTAACATATGGTGGCTGTAGAACTAAGTGACCAAACCAAAAAAAAGTACAGGTCCTTGTCACGAACAGGTGAAACTGATAGTAGCAAATAGAAACAGTATAGCTATAACTACATTATAAAACACCTGAAACTCATGCTTCAATATTTCCTTAGGCACGCATGACAATATGGTAAGAAAAATACACATTCAACAGGATATACTCATAAGTGTGACATTCTACAAGATGCACATTGCATAGACATAACAAGATTAGATTGAGCAAGCATACAAAACCCGCAGGTACCAGATTAACTTTTAAATTTAAGATAAAATAAATGTTTTAGTAAGTACCTGCTGTATATCTGTGTGGAAAACTGTGGGAGATGATCCATAGTCCCCATTTCTGAACTTCGAAGTAATGTTGCTAAATTCGGCAACGCTTTCGACTTTGATGCCTTGGAAGTTTTCACAGAGCAACTTGCACAATAACTCAAAGCTTTCCGAAACTAGCACCTTCTGAAATACACGTTGACACAGTTCTGTCTTAAAATGAGCAGCAGCTTCACTATTAAGGTCCTTTCCGGTGAGCCCATCTGAAATAGAACTTATGCCACCATTTTCCCCATCTTGATGGCAACTTGCACAGACCTGTAAGCCCAATTTGATAGACGTATGAGCTCCATAACCTACAGGAGAAAAAGAGATTAAAATCATTATATTAATAAGTGAAACTATACCTGGTCAGGTCCAGACTGCTCAGAACGGCTAGGCAATTGAAACGTGTTCGATGAACTAGATGCAAATGCATCTCGGGTGCAGTCCCTGAGACCACTTTTGCTTTCCAATATATGTTCAATTACAAGACTACTCCAACGACCAGGTAGTCTATCACCTGAATCTTGTTGCGTAAGAAGATGGACATCAACTGTAGAATGTCCATTTTGTTCATAAGAGTTGCTCTGCAACACTTCATGATCAGGTTGTTTTAGTTTCTGCAAACAAAACAAGCATCATGTAAAATCTAAAAAATTCAAAAACTAGCAGAAGCAAACACCGTACATACTGATGAAGTTGGACGAAAAAATGTACATATACTGAAAGAGAACGTTGTGAAGTACAAGTGATGAGTAAACCCAATAGATGCTTTTCTTAGACATGTAATTTAGCTTAAAAAAATTACAGAGACATTGCGTCCACTACATGAGAATTTCCTTGTAAAGTATTCTAACACATCCAATTACTTAGAACGCGTCAACAACACCTATATACTCTCAGGATCATTGATTAGATGGTGATCAAAATGTCTCTTTTATTGCAGATATCGTTGGCCAATGAAACTTCTTCAAAGTCAGCATAACAATGTAGAAGGAAGGATTAGCTAATAATGCTGAGACATAGTCTCGTCACATCATGTTGAATGAACACAAAAGAACGTGTAAAATTAACATACAGAAAAGAATACGGAACTCATATAAATAGAACATAACTCATGTTTCACTTTCTTCCTAGAAGTTGATACGAAGAAGTTAAAAGCCTAAACTAATGCTCCACAAATAGAACAATCAAGTTGAAAACCAACAGAAAAAAATAAAGAAAGTGGGATGATTAGTATAGCTATTTGAATTAGCTGCCTATTTGAGTATCTAATGATTGGATTGAATGTTGGTCTATCACCATTACATAATTCATCACCTACCCTAGGTAAAAATATTTTTAATTAGTTAACCTTCCATCTATTTTGCTTAGTATGGTGTTTCCTAAATGTTGAGGCAAGATATTGCTGGTGATTTTCTCCCATTAGTGTTCAGAATAAGCAAATAAAAACAATTAGAAAAGTCCTTGGAGTTGGACTTTCAATGTGAACTATCAGATCAAGAAAATTACACTCAACTGCACGAGATAGTAACATGGCAATCCAAATACAGTCCTCAAGGTACACCTTTGCCAAGCACCACTATTGGCAATCCTTGTTGAAGCTTTATCAACTCTTTTTCTAAATCTCAACAGACTCACTTTACAGTTTCTAGATGGCAAAACGGAATAAAAGAAGCCTGTTGTGGGTTGCAAACCCTAACACCATGCAATTTCTAGACAAGAGAAAACTATGAAAGAAGTTCTAATAGTTTCACATAAGTACTTTCCAAGTATTTTAATATGACCTACGAACTGCAGCTCGCCTAAGAAGAGGGTAACATACAGACTATAAGACTTAGTGTTCACCCACATTCGAGGTAAATCCATGAATCTAGGTCATTGTAAAGACAGTTGTGCTCGGCTGTTGAGTTTTTCATTAACCTAAAGATGTGGCTCAAGCATTTCTGTCTTTCTGTACATTATTCTTCAGTTCACTTGTCAAAATTAGGTTTAAAAGTGTGTTCCTAACCTAATAAAACTAAAAGCAGTTACTAAATCCAAGATTCAGGCTTATGAAAACAGAAATTCAATCTAAATTTAACAAATCACATAAACAACCAAATAATTTCTATAAAAATATTTCATGAAAGAAAGCACAAACCTGTTCAACCTGCAAGTGCCCTTCAGCAGCAACAACAGAAACCCTAACATCTTCTTCTGAACTCGTAGTAGCATGTTTCCTTCTCTTATATTTCAGAACTCCATTACCATCCTCGGTATACGACCCATCCAAATCATCAGCATCTCCTCCGTCACCATTAGGAATCCCACCATTATTAAAAGCAGCACCTTTTTTTCTACAACGAAGTAATGGTGGAAAATCCACATGAACAACTTTGCTGGTTCTCTCTTCAACCAACATTTCTCCAAAAACCCAAATTCACCACCCAGAAAAAACCAATTCTTCAAACTTCAAATTCAAGATTCAAACTTTTTCCCCGAATTTCACAGAAAGAGATCCACGAATGAAAACCCTAACTTTTCCCCCCAACTCTCACTACTACTTCACTTCCAGAACTTGGATTTAGGGATTTTTGTAAAGTGAGTAACATGCGGAAACCATATCTATCTATCCAGATTGTTGTTTGAAGAAGAAGAAACTGGACTCTGAAGAAGATGGATGAATAAAGATGACTGGTTACGACAGTCAAACGCTTGTGTTTCTTTTCTACTTGCGGGTCACTGCATTTTCCTGAAACGGCCAGCTGGAGGTATGCTGACCCGCAAGAGACGGTTTAACAAGGATATAGTATATCTTCTGTTTTGCAGTTTGGATTGGATCTTTTGGTTTACTTGGGCATCAAGAGTATAAGGCCGTGTTTGGGAGCTTTGACTACATAAAGCTTAGCTAGGGAATTTTTTTCTCTAACTTGAGCAGGATTATTTCAAGATGTATTAATAAAGATGATGTTTGTTTTTCCGTTATATCCATCACGGGTTTATCATGTATTATGTTTGTCTCTCCATATTTTAAATATGTATTTTTATAAAATAATTATGTATTATGGATAAAATTGTCGGAGAAAAAAATAAAAACATAACAATAAATTTAAAAAAATTGAAAATATTTTGATTATTTAAAATAACTACCTCTATAACCGTCTAACCCAGGCAAGGATATTGGTATCCTGGCTATTTTGGAGAATAGCATAACCTTGCTTTTTTAGCTTCCTAAAATCAAGGAAGATTTAGTTGTTCATATCCTAGACTAGAATTAAAACAAGACAAACATAATTTAAATGTACTTTCTTGATAACCCAACCTAGAATAGTCATTTCCAAAGGGTCAAACACGACCTAAAGGTGGAAAACTTCATTCATGTAAATGAACATGGATATGGATACATCCGATTGACCACTTTACCACTCTACCACATGAGCCACTGCCCAAACGTGATGTTATTATTATTAACTCCATTTCAAAAAGTAGGTTGGTTTCGTGTATAAATTATGCATAAAATCAGCATATTATTTTGAAATGATGAGAGTATAAATTAATAGCATGGAATAAAACACTCTTATCTCCGGCTAAGTTCCCGTGAATATTATCGTGTCTACCAAAAGCACAGTTTTTCTTGTCAAAAGTATTGATCGAAGACCTTTCGACCTTCGACTCCACAATTTCCTCCTGATGCGACTTTGATTCGGAGACTTCTACTCTGCTAAGATATTATGTTGATGCAGATTCATTGCTTACCAATTTAATTGTATTTGATGGTTCTTGGGATATTTTGTATCCTCGTGTAATAGACCCTTAGCAGTTTAATAATATTCATGCTTAAAAACAAAAAAACAAAAAATATGAAGTGTAATTGTGCTTCAATCGCTAGTAATGAGGTATACTGATTGCTAGTTGTTTGCAATCAGTATGAATGTTGACTATTGGTAAAATGATGTCAAATATTTGTTTTTGCTATTTGCTCAGTTACCGTGTTGCTGATTTTGATTTTACCATTTTAACCTGAAAATAAGTAGTACATAAGTTATTTACATTATTAGTTACTAGATGCCCGGTACTTGAGAATGGAAGTTTTTTCCTAATAACATGACATGGACAGAATCATTAATCGCTACATGATGTAAATTTGATATTTAATATGAGCAACCGTCGTCATGTATTAAAAAATCAGATTTGGCAATTTTTTTGAAGCACGTGGAGGGGAGGTAAAAAGTCATAAAGCTAAAAAAAAGTTATGCCAATTTTTTGAAGACGTTAATTATACGTGCAAAAATGTACTCGGACGTGATTATTGGAAACGTCCAAGATCAAACGCTCACATAACTTGCATCGGAGATTGAGACGTTATTAATATTTATGTCTGTACCGGACGTTGTTATACTATGTGTTTGCCAAACGCCCTTAACATGTACGTCTAGATTCAAACGTCGATATAACTCAAGTTATACTGAGATGCAGGTTAAACATTTGTTTCGTCCACGTGTTATTTTCAATTGTGTTTGATGCCAAACATAATCATAGGGTTTCCCTCACACTTTTATTCTCACACTATCTCACACGTTGGACGTGGTTTTTGCGAATAAAAACCAAACCATAATGGATTTGAAGATAATATTTTGGAGATATGTTCCTATTACAAAGCTCAACTTTCCCACCGAAAATGAGCGTATTCCGAGACGTATAACACCACCATCTACTACTTTGAAAATAAGTCGTTGAAACTTAACTGATTTTTAGCCATCGAAATTAAGATCGGTAGATTGTGAGGTTTTATATTTTAAAATATACTCATTTTTGGTAGGCATGTAGAACTTGGTAAGAGGAACATGACCCCATGATATTAGCTTCAAATCCGTTACGGTTTGGTTTTTATTCACCAAAATGACGTCTGATGTGTGAGATAGTATGAGAATAAAAGCGTGAAGCGATCCTTCCTCTTATATAAAATACGTTTGAATTTTCTTAAATATTTAACATATGCATCTTCAACCGTTTTCATTCCAACGACCATTTTGAATACGCTCAACCTATGAATAAATTACTTTGATCTCCATGTTTCAAACAACTCAACTCACAATTCAATCTCTTTACGAAAGAATCATGGCAGCTAATCTACGTGGTTCTAATTTTTCAACTTCTCAAGATATCACTCACTATAGAGCTTAATCAAAATATCATTGTAGGCACAGATCAATTAGAAGCAATGATGTGATTTTAGATCAAATAGAAAATGTAATTAATGCTACTTGATCACCTAAACAGACCGACTTCTCTATTAAGAGTCGTTTCCAAGCAACATGTAAAGAAGTTCAATTGTATATTCCAAATTAAAAGAGCTCGACAGGGAATATCGGAGTGGATGAAATGCAGAGGAAATTGTAAATAGTCATATTTACTGAACGATTAATAAAATAATTACATGTTATTGCATTAAATGTTTTTATAATAACAGATAACCGAAGCCGGTATGCGATTTCGGCTAGCCAACAAAGAGAAAAGTTTTAGGCACGAAGGGTGTTGACAAAATTTGAAAAACCATCCAAAATTCTCACTACAAACTACACATGTGTTCGATTCGAGCAGAGATTCTCCCAATCTTGACGGCAACAATAAAAAATAGCACATTCATGGGAAGATTTTGGTGGTATTATTTGTAAACCCTCACAAGAGAGAACTCGTCCACCTATTGGTTTAAAGGCTTGTTGAACATGATAATTATAACTGTGATTCCTACGAAAGTGAGTTAGGATTTATTTAAGTGGTGAAGTTTTCTTTTGTTATTTGTACTTTAATTGGTGTACTCTCTTTTGCAATTAATAAAACAACTGTAACTTTTTGGTACAAAGTTGCAAATGAATATAAATATATAATATTCAGACATTGGATTCTATTATAAGCTTGGATTATATTATCATTGGTGTGGTTTACATACATATAAGGTATTGATGCATGGTGCTCATGAAGAAAGATTCTAAATTTTTTAACTATTGTTACACTTATGACTACCGGTTATTCTGAATTCTAAGCCTACTCATTTATTGAAAATTCTCAACTTATATTAAAAATATATATTGGAAAAATATACAATTGAAATTTTTCAAAACCGAAAAATATACATTTATTGCATTTCTTAAGGATTTTCGGATTTGGTAAATTTTTTTCTTCCAAATAAACCTTGGTCATAACATTATAAATAATGGAGCATGTATTCTTACAAACTCAACTCTTGACACACTGCCTAATCGTTTGTGTGGGAATCCAACTTGTTGGTAGATGAGAGTAATCTAATTAGGTGAAATCTCTTGTGTTGTCTTCATTTAAAGTCTTCTTTGGGATCAAAAAGTTTTGAGTAGTACAATGGTGGGAGACTAAATTTTATTGTTATTATAGCTTTCAATTATAGATTTGATTTATTAACGGTGCAGTCGTCCTTGATAGATCAAACTTGACTATTCCACCATCCTTCTCTTCTGATATAAAGCCACTCAAATTTTTTTAAGGATTGACTATTACACATCTTGTGATTCAAGATTTGTAGATAGAACTAGTATTCAATGTTAACATACTCCATTATGTGTATATTTATCATTATTAGGAATCAATTTGTTTTGCGCGATGGTTACGTTGGAGATTGAAGACTTGAATACTTTTTCTTTTTGGTTTATAATGTTTGTGATACTTCGTGCACACTTGATTCTCTAGGGTCCAAACAAGCAGGGTTGTTTCTTTTATACATTAGGCCTGTTGAAAGATCAAACAAATTGTCTAGTTTATTCTCCTTGTAGAGTTGCATGCATAGAGCTTGTTCACTGAGATAAGTTATTTTATAATCTTTGTCTTGGTTTGTTTGATCTTTGACCAAAGAATTTTATATTGAGAAAATAAAGATCAATTATACTCAATTGTATCTCTGGTAATTTCCGGGTTTGGGAGGTATGCAATTATGTGCGTACCGAAACTGGTTAGTCCTTTATTGTTTCAGGCTATGATCCAAAGGAGTTGAAAGAAGAAGTCTTCATAGAAAGTGAGGAGACTTTAGATAGTAGACTCTATCTTTGGATTCAGGTGCGCAAGGATCCTGAAGGAACAGAGTACGTATGAGTAGTTTACTTGGTATAATTTACACGAAGTTGCGATAGTCAATTTCTGTAGCGGTTTAATTCCGAGAGTATTCAAAACTGGACTAGGTCCCGGAATTTTTCTCTCAAGCAGTTTTCCTCGTTAATAAAATCTTTTGTTTCGTGCAATTTACTTTACTTCCGCATTATATTATTTATCATTATAATTCAAGTAAATACACTTGTACGTTAATCAAACTTAGTACGATGTTCAGTCACGAACTTAAGTTATATACCAAGTTACATTTTGTTGAAATAATATTTTGGCAGTCATTGTTTCTTTAATTTTACGTAAGACGTGTCTATAGTAGGTTGATAAGAAAATATTGAGGTGTACGTACTATCCTCGTCACTTAATTGGTTAGAGTATGCAAACACGATAAGATCTAAAAATATGTGTTTGGTACGATCCAACCTATCTAGAAAATAAACTAGGGTTCACATGAACGTACCATAAAGATTTTTTAGCATCAATTTTTCGTGGTGGAAGACACAAATGAAGATGTCGAAACTCTTTTTTTTTTTGGAAAACGGATAGAACCCATAAGTATCTCAGAGTTTACGAAAAACTTATTGTCAAATCAGAGATATAACTATCTCAAAGATCAAGGTTTTTAGGATAATCTCTCCGAAAAACTAGATCCTACTAAGCCTGCATAATGGAAAGACAGTTGCATTTCTTGTCTTCGTGAGTAGACAATAATACACAAGATTCAAACTATCAAAACAAGTGAAGCTGAATTTTTCAGTATCATGAAATCACTAATTTTTCAACAACTCTTCAGATGTTTTTCTTCTTAAAAGGATAATACTTTTTGATATAAAAATGAAAACTCCATTCTATTCGAAGGAAAGAGTTACGTCTGAAATCTTTTAAAATATCATCCTTAACAGATGATCCCTTTGGGTTAGCGGATCTGTCTCGTTGTTTAGCAGACATCACCTTTTATCCAGCTGTTGAGCGAATATTTATTTTCTGTTTTTCTCGAGGACTAGCAAAATGTAAGTGTGGGGAAATTTTATAAGCACATAAGTGCGACACTTTTTCACCCCTAACTATATTAGCTATGACTCATTTTATTGCTAATAAACTTGTTTTAAGTATTTTGAAGGAAATAAAGCCCGATTGACTGAAATGCGAAATTATGCGTCAAAAATGGAGGAATAAAGTGATTTAATAATCTAGGACCAAAAGGAAACATGAAGATTTATTGGGAAAATTATTTGAATATGGGAGTGTGGTAAGCATGCCAAGTAAAAGTGTGTCACAACGTGTGTAGAAGTGTGGAGACTATTATAAGAGATTAATTATGATAAAAGATATTTGAATATATGTTGTTTAATGAAGCAATAAACAAAATAAATAAGGAGATAAAGGATAATATATTTTCCAAATAAAGAAAATGGTGACTCCATGATGAGATATTATTTGACACGTGGCTCATTCTTATTTGAGGATTTTGCGTTGTCCTGACACATGGCGCATTCTCATAGGGGCAATGATGTGGTAATGGAAATGAAAAAGGAAAGTGTTTTCCTTTGGAAACTATAAATACTAGTTGAAGCAGATGGAAAGAAGGGAGTCCGGGGGGTCCGTAGTCCAGAGCAAATAGTTTTAGTTTATTTCTTTTCTTTTTATTTTCCTTTGTACTGAAATAATCTCTTCACTAGGGCTGCGGATGAAGCCCTATGATGTGTATTAAGAGAGTTCTAATTCATTTTCAATAATAATTCTTCTTGGTCCTATTTTCTTGCTTGGTAATGATAATAGTTCTTTTCATATATCCTTGTGCTCAATCAAAGGTTTTATGTTCTTATTTTAGAGATCAGCACCTTTAAGTGGAATGAATTATTAGTATTTTGAGAAATTTAATTGAGCCTAATGTTATATCATCCGAGGCGTACATATTGGTCTTAAATCGTCTCGAGCAATTTTGTGAAGAATTTTAAACAGAATTGGTTGAATAATCTAGTATACATAATAGTGGTGAAATTCTAAGCCTTGGATTTTTCTTATCTTCTTATTTTATCACATTTTCTTATTATTGATCTCTTAATTATTCTTTTTAGCATTTTTTTAATTAGAAATTAAAAGTACCAGTAGTTAGTCCTAGTGGAACGACCCGTGCTTGCATACTATCCAATCGATAGCCGTGCACTTGCGGTATAATATAAAACCCCAACACCTACCACCATTATTCTTAACAAACTCTGTAAATGATTTTACACCTTCTATGTATTCTGGAGACTTACGATCACAATCCATCCACATCTTGTTGATATCAACTTACATATTACCCTTCAAAATATAGACTTAAAAGATTAAACAATTAGCCTAGTGGTTACAGGGTTGTCGAAGCCCTGTCATATAACGACAAATTTCTCTTCTTAGAAAAGAGAATAAGCTACAACTAGCCTATGTAAAACCACTAAGACTAAGACTACAAAATTACCATACAACTACACAGTAAAATCATCAAATACCTAGGACTGTAAAACCACCACAGAACTGAACTAAAGATGTAAAAAAGTGATCAGAGAGGGAGAGGGTTCTTTAAGTTTTTAAATTTACTTACAGTTTTATCTTGATTTTTTCAGTTCCTATGTGATTCTTTATATTGAAACTAATTCAAAAACCAAAATAAACAAACACCCAATGACCCAAATCTAAACCATCTTAACATGAAACAATCATCGAACTTTATTAAAAAAAAACATACAAACAATCATTGAAAATTTATTATCATCTATTAAACACCCAAATTTGAAGAAAAATAAAGTAAAGAGGGAGGGAGGGAGGGAGGGAGGGGGTTCTTTTTAGTTTTTAATCTTCTTTTGTTTTCTATTTCAGAGAGCTATATCTTGATATCTTAGTTTCTATTTGATTTTTTATATTTTGAAAAAAAATTAAATCAAAATTGAAAATAAACAAATACCTAATTAAATCTATCAAAATTGAAAACAAATAAATACCCAAAATGAAAGTAGCTTAACATAAAACCAACATGCAACATCTGATTTCATCTATCAAACACCCAAATCAAACACCCAAATTTAACATACAAAGCAATTATCAAGTACTCAAATTTCATCTGACTCAAATTTCAACTTTAAAGAAAAAACGAAAATAAAGAAAAAGAAGAAGCTTTATACCTAAGATTATCACGATTAGTTGCTGATGATTAGTTCTTCCAACTGCAACAGTACAATTAAGATAAGTTAGACCTAACAATCGAAAAGTAAAACTAAAATCAAAAACAAATTCTGAATCTAACAGAAAGTAAAGTGAGAGAGAGTTACACAGTGAGTGGGTGAGAGGCTGATAGCAGAAATGAAGTCTCTTCTTCACTCAATTTATGGATCTAGTTTAAAGAAGAGTAAAGAAGAGAGTAAAGAGAGAGAGACAGAAAGAGATAGAAAACGAGTAGAGGAGAAATAGTCGTACAGGGAAAAAACAGGGGGAAAGTAAAGAGAAATCCCGCCCAAAGGTATTAGGGGGTAAAATATCCTGCACACTAGCTTTTCACATGGTGGTTGAAACTGTGTTTAAAGTGTAGCCAGCTACACGGGTTTTTAGCACGCGTACAACAGGTTTTAGTCGCGAATCGCAACAAAGTCAAACAGTTGCGAGTTTAGTCACAGTTTCAAACAGTTGCGAAATTTCAGCATCTAGAATTCGCAAATAAAATTTGCAAACCTGAGTTGCTAATCCCAATATATGGTGTAGTGGTTTATTGCTATAGAAAGAGAAAACGATTCCGATTATATACCATAAGAATTTTATTCTCTGTTACAGTATGCAAATGTATTGTGACATATCCCGGATACTGAAACCTTAACTTAAGAGATACTCATTCAAAAACAGATATAAAAAGTATTCTTTCAGCTATATTCTTGAAATCGGCTTAATGCATTTTCCACATACTGGTTTCCCTAAAACAAGTGACAAGCCAAAAAAAAAATTGTAATAATTCTTTAAATTTATCTTACTTCATCTATGTCCACCTCTAAAATGTTTGTATTATTCTTAATAAACTAAAATAATATTATAACTACATAAGATTTGACAACGTTGTCAATATTTCTGAACAATTTTGATGGAATTTAATGCATAAGAGAAGTGATTTGGATCCATCTGTCTCCGTAAAAAATCCCAAAAGCTTTTGTGAATAAAATAGGTAACTTCTTACGTAACCATATTTTGATATCTTAATTGATTTTCGAAATTCTATTTCCTAATCAGGCATGGGTATATTTTCGGTAAATAAAACTCTTAAAAACTTGTTTCCTCAAATTAGTCTTAGATATCTAAATACATAAAGGCAAATATAACTGAATCAGTTTATTCTCTTGGGTTTCAAATAAAAGTGGTTTCTTGGAAAAACTATGTTTTCAGAAAAGAACCATATTCTAAAGAATTTTTGGTACATCAGGTGATCCTCAAGCTTTGGTGGAAATATTTTGTTTAATCATTGTGAGTAAGAAAACATTAAAAGAAGCAAAAAAAAAAATGATAAAGAAAAAAAGAGTTTTGGTGAAAGAAGATATTAATTTTAAGAGGAAAAAAAATGATATTTTGATGAAATAATAAAAAAAATAATCATAGTATTACAAGGGTTACCAGTAAAAAAATAGATTTTGTGGTGAAAAAAAAACTAATTAGGTATTTGGAAATAAGGGTCACCAGTGGGAAAAAAATTTGTGACGAAGAAACAATCCTACTAAATATAAATAGTACGTTTCAGTGGATTTTTTGTAGTAGATAGAAGTGGCACTCTCCTTATCAAAAATGTAAAATATCCATCCGACACGATCAGCAAGGATTAAATGGTTCGAACGCTGAAAAGAAAGAAAACAAAAACACCGGCAACAAGCCAGTCACTACAAAACGCTACAGCATATAATAAATCTTCTGATTTGCATCTTACGCCAAAATCCTGTCAAACTCCTCTCCTAAAGAGTCTGGATCAAACCTCTCAAAGGTAGGATGAGGATATAACCCTGCCAACCAATTAGTATCTCTAAAGCGTTTTACTGTAAACATCATATGAGCAAGTTCTCCAAAAAATTATTTAAGCACCCGATGCTGAAACACAAAGTGAAACTATTAAGTTCCTGGATTCTAAATGGGTTGAAACAGAAAGTGAAACTGTTAAGTTCATGCATTCTAAATGAAGTTTGGAAAAGATCATTTACCTGAACAGCAAGACATCACTTCATTTGTTTCCTTGCACGTTCCAGAGGAATATCAAATATCTTCAGGTCTTTTTGTCTGAGTGACTCTGTTCATCTTTAGAGTCGTCGACACTATCTGCATGGAGCAAAATTCAGAATGAAGCATATTATTGAAATATGTATGTACCCATCTTGCTAAAGGACTAGTTAACAAGATCACAATGTAATTATCAGAACTTGACAAAAAGAAGCATCAGATTTAAGTTTTTTAATTTTTATTTATTTTTCCAACTTTATTGTTGCTTAAACATGATAATCATCCAACAAACAGAAACATGGATAAAAGCTTTATACATCTTTTTTTTTTTTGAAAATAAGAAATATATTACTGGGTCAACCGTTAATCTGCGAATTCAGGCTCTTTAGAGACAGACTCATGGTGAGTTGCTCTTTCAGTGACTGAATTTGTAGGATTAACATCGACAGGAGGAACTACATAAGCATTGTTACTGAAAGTTCATATATCATAAGCTTTGATCATGTCAAAAGCTATTGCAGGAAATAAAAAACTGGGGGCCTGATCATTCCAAGAAACTGTGTTGTTTAAGCTTCTCCCCTTTTTGGCCAACAAGTCTGCCACCTTGTTTGCTCTTCTATCTATATGCTGAAATTCTAGAAATGAAACTAGTTGATCTGCTAATACTCTAACTTCTTCAAATATTGCTACGCATTTCCATTGAACATTCACTTTCTTTCCTTGAAGATACCATATTGTTGCCTGATTATCCCCTACTATGACCAAATTTTGCATATTGTTTCTGATGGCCCATTGTGTTGCCTTTAGCAGAGCTACAACTTCTGCCTGTTCAGCTGAGAAGTTCTTGTAGCATCCAATTTCTGCTTCTTGGAAGGTACCTGTCCAGTTACGGATGATAAGACCAGAACCAGTATTAGTAAGTTCAGACAACCAAGAATCATCAAAGTTAAGTTTAAAAGTGTTAACAACAGGTAAGTTCCAATAAATGTTCATGTTTAGAGTAGTGTTGCTAACTTCAGTTGTCTTGGATTTTCTTTCTGGGTGCCAGTAGGCGAAATGTATGGTAATAGATGTAGCTAGTTGTTCAGGTGATCTAACTTTATCTTCAAAGACTCTAAGGCATCTTTATTTCCAGATAAACCAGCATGTTGTTGTTGCTAATGCCATTGAGATGGACTGTATGTTTCCTGTCCTCCATTCATTATAGTTATTTAGAAAAGATCTATTTGCATTATGTAAGTTTAGATGTACTCCATGTATAGCCATTGGTGGTAAGCTCCAAACATCCTTTGCAAAATCACATTCAAAAAACAAATGATAAGTTGATTCTACACTGTTTTTACAAAAAACACAGTTTTTATCTTCATCTCTGGCAGATCCCAACTTTTGCTTAGTTAGTAAGGCATCCTGTAAACATTTCCAAAAAAAAAGCTTTACCCTTTGAGACGTATCCATGCTCCATAATCCCTTTAAGATTTTTTTTGAAGAATGAGAAGCAAGACTGGATGGGTTTAAGAGTTTAGCATATAAGGATTTTACTGAGAATCCACCATTCTTAGTTAGGATCCATCTTAATTTGTCTTTTTTCAGGTTGCCACTTCTAGTAGTGTACAGATTGATGTTAAGAATGTCTTGAACTAATGCATTATCGAAAACTGAATGTAACAGTTGAGTGTTCCACTTTTTCGTGTCTGAATTAATCAATTCAGATACAAGTGTTATGTGAGTGTTTGTTCTTTAGACAGAGTTAGCTAGGATTTCTGGTCTAGTTTGTATCCATCTATCCTCCCATATATTTATTTACTTTCCATCCCCTACTTCCCATATGTTGTAATTCTTTATGTGCTCAATGCCCTGCAAGATGCAATTCCATATCCAAGAAGCATTAGATTTCTTCTTGGCTAGTAAAGCTCCTGTTTTTTTAAAGTACTTTCCCTTTAAAATTTGAGCTCATAGGTCATCTGGATGGCTTACAAGCATCCAAGCTATTCTACAGATCATTGCCTGATTTACCTTATTGGCTTCTTTAAACCTAAACCTCCCTGATCAATAGGCCTACATAGAAAGTCGAAAGCTTTAATGTAAATTCCTTTGGAGTTTGTGTGTTTTCCCCACCAAAAATCACGCTGAATGTTGTTTATACCTTTAGTTATTTTTTTTGGTAAGACAAAACACCCCATGCTAAAGATGGGCATACTTGAGAGAACTGGTTTGTTCAAGATAATCTTACTAGGTTGTGAAAGAATTTTTCCTAGCCAAGTTCTAATCCGTTGTTCCATTTTCTCAATAATGTTATCAAATGCTTTTAATTTTGACCTATGTATGAAAAGTGGAACTCCTAGATGAGTGTCTTTTATATCTATCTTTTTTATTTTCATAAGTCTACAAATGATTCCTTGGTGTTTGATGTGGACTTTCTTACTAAAGAACAAACCAGATTTAGTGAAGTTAATTACTTGGCCTGATGCCTTGCTAAACAGCTGGATGGCATTAAGAAGATTGTTGCAGCTAATTAAATCAGCTTTTGTAAACAGGAGCAGATCATCTGCGAAGAAGAGTTGTGAAATGAGTGTTGCTTTTGGTGTCAATTTGGTGCCCTGCACCTTTTTTTTGTGTTTCTAGATGGTTTAGAAGTCGTGAAAAGACTTCGATACATAAGATGAAAAGATAAGGGGATAATGGGTCCCCTTGTCTAATGCCCCTAGTGGGTTTAAATTCATTGCAAGGATTTCCATTGAGTAAAACTGTAATTGAAGAGGTTGATCTGCATTGATAAATCAACGCACACCAATCTTCAGAAAAACCAAAACCTTTTAAAGCTTTCAATAAGAAAGTCCAATTCACCCTGTCGAAGTAGCTACATCTTTGTTTATGTAAAGAAGTAGCTACAAAAATTATCACAAGTTTCTTCTTAATCTTTTACTTTTTGCAATAGTTGCTCAGACTATGTGAGACAGAGTTGGTAGACAAATTGGAACTGAATTAAACTCGTTATCTGCGAGTAACACATCCCTACAGTTTTCTGGCCGCTACCAATTGATTTACACTAGAGGAAGGTTAGAGCCTTCACACACGAGTAACCCAATAAATGCAATTGTGAAAAAACAAAAACAGGCACCATTTAGCACCAAATTAAGGAAAAGACATCAAAATATTGGTTATCCAAAAACTACCATCCAGCCTAGAGAATATAATGATCAGAGGATATAAGTTTAAGGCCCATTGAAGGGAATTGGCACAAAGAAATCAGGTCAGAAATACAAACCAAACATATGGTGGTGTTTACTGTACGTCACAGAGCCACTTATCTAGAATTGCACAGGAGACCTTATATTAAATAAAGACTATATTGTACATGTGAAAACTTAAAATTTAACACAGACTTTTACTATTTTTGTACAGGCAAGTGTTGTTCTGTGAATTTTTAGCATCTGAAATGATTAACTTACCGTGGAAAATCCCCTGTGAGAGAGGGAGTTGGGCCACTTCAACTTTAAACATGGGTGGAATATGAGATGCGTACAAACCAGAGCGAATTTTTAACAGAACTAAATATCATTTGGTCAAACAAATAGATGGCTCCAACTGCCTGAATATCCTTACCTAAATACTGAAGTAAACCACTGTAAGAAATTGCAGCATGTTAGAATGCTAAAAAGGTGCTCATATAGACAAACAACTCGCCTGTAATTATAACGATTCATACCAAACAAATAAATATACAATTCTCAGTTCTCTCCTTTTGAGTTCACCAAGGAATTTGCTGTTCCTCTGTTAGCTAGCTTATCAACCTGAAAAACAGTGAAAGGAATGGATGAGATGTGAAGTCTTCTATGTTAGTAGCCATTTACAATAGGTAGCTGGTTGAGGGTTCATCTGGAGAACTGGATCACCTTGGTGTTCAGGGTGCAATGTTCTGGTGTATGCCTCATGCACGCAAGGAACCTTATCGAACACCAAAGTAGCAGGTTTCAGGATCATATCTATCATCTCAGGAGGTTAATGAAGGAGTTGGATTTGACAACAAGAGTTTCTATGGTTTGATAAACTGAGAAATTAGATCTCATCATCAGCTAGTAGACATACACGATTTGGTCGGGGAACTTCAGCACAAAAGGAAGGATCCTACGAAGGCAATTGATCTTTCCATAATGAAGATGGTATGAATATTTGACTATTACCTTTACGCGAATCGAATTTCTACTTCAGTCATCGATCCAACTATAACCAGGAATTTTTCGAACTCCCCTGTCTTCCATTAACCCTCTTATTTGTGCTGATCTCTCCCAATTCCCGCAGGTGGCATGTATGCTAGATAGCTGCAGATAAGCGCTTGATTCTCTGGGTTCGAGTTCACAAATACGTTCTGTTACCTTCATACCGAGAGATTCATTTCCATAAGCCCTGCACCCCTTCAATACGGAAAACAACATGCTTGAATCTGCCTTAAATGGCATCTGATCAAAGAGATTCATGGCTTCTGCGAGAAAACCTGCACGAGCAAACATGTCAATCATGCACGAGAAATGTTCAATCCCTGGCTCAATATTGTATTCTTGTTTCATTAAATGAAACCATTTCTTTCCCTCCTCAACCAAACCACAATGGTCACAAGCAGACAAAACCCCTATGAAGGTAATGTTATTTGGAGCAACTCCTTCGTTTCTCATCTCCTCGAAAAGTTTTAAAGCTTCAATCACATAACCGTTCGCTGCATAACCCATCAACATTGAGTTCCACGGGATTTCATCAGTTTTTTTCATCTCGTTGAACAGTCTTCGCCCATCTTCAATGTAACCGCATTTACAGTAGAAATCAATGACGGCCGTGCAAATGAACTGATCGGATTCTAAGCCAATGACTGTAGCTCGAGCGAAAATTTGCTCGCCTAGGCTGAGAGAACAGGTGCTAGCACATGAACTAATCACACAAGCAATGCTAACTTGGTCCATCGGCAAACCCAACCTGTGCATATAACAAAAGAGATTCAGTGCTTCTATAGCACAACCATTTTGGTTATAGCCAGCTATCATTGAGTTCCACGATATCAAGCTTCTACTTGGCATCATATCAAAGGTCTCCCTGGCATCTTTGATTCTCCCACATTTAGAGTATAAATTAATCATCGTATTTAGCAGTACGGTATCATAGTCATATTTCTGGAGTTCTTCAAAGAATTTGCAAGCATCATCTAGACTTCCACATTTGGAGTACATGTCAATAAGAACAGTGGCAGTAATCATATCATGTATGAAGCCAACTTTAAATCCATGTCCATGAATTTGTTTGCCAATGATAACAATGCCCAAGCTAGTCGTAGCGGACAAAACACTGGCAAGTGTAGTGGGGTCTTCACGAACTCCATCATTCCTCATTCTACTGAAAAGATTGATCGCTTCAACTCCTTCGTTATTCGCAACGTATCCAGAAATAATAGAGTTCCATAATACAGCATTGCATTTACCACCACCACTGTGATCCAAAACTTTTCTTGCATCCATCAATCTACCACATTTTGTGTAACCTGTGATCAATGCCGACAATGTGAAGTCATCTGGTTGTGTCTGCAAAGAATTTAATAAATGATTGGCACTATCTACATCTCCACATTTTGCATACATATTAACTAGGGAGCTCATTAAAACTTCATCAAAACCCAAATTGTTGATAAACATGCGAGCATGAATTTGTTTGCCAAAATCCAAAGCTGTCAAATCCGCGCAAATTTTAAAAACAGTTGCTAGTATATGAGTATTATTCTTCCATGCGGTATCATTGGAGTAATTCAAAGACTTGAACAAGTTCATAGCTTCATCATTACGTCCAATTCGTGCATACCCATTAATCATAGAGTTCCAAGGTTTCTCATCTGTAACAGGCATTTTATCAAACAATTCTCTAGCAGTATGAAGATTGCCCGCTTTCGCGAAACTCGATATAGTAAATTTCCATGAGTATTCATTCTTTTCGGGCATAGAATAAAATAACCGGAGTGAGTCTTCTTTATTAGTTCCAGATTTTAAGTAAGCTTCGAGCAAAGAGTTCCATGAGTAAGAGTCTCTGTGGGGCATTTCATCAAACAGTTTCACCGTGTCAGATAATTGACCACATCTTGTGTACATTTGGATAAGAGGATTATCCATGGAGAGAGAAGAATGAAGAAGACCAGCTTTGAGTATGAGAAGATGGAGTTTTTTCCCTTGATTAATATTGCTGCAGTTCCGCAGATAGTTACGAATGTCAAGCAGCTCCATGATCACCGAGAAATGGAGGGTATCTGTATACGTCGGTTTAGTCTGTGTTTGTAAATCTTAATGACGGAGGAAATTTCCCTAGAATTAATCGAAAGTTCATGAAACCACGTTGAAGAAGAAGAAGAAAGGAACAGTTTGGACCGGTAAATAGACAACGAAAAGACCAAGGGAATCCTCGGTGTGAAGAAACCTATAAGGTGGGAGGGTGTACTGGCCACTGGGGCAACTCCAGTGACGGAAAAAACAGCTACATCTTTGGGATGGTCCACATGGTACCAAAAAGTACCATGGTAGACCTGTCAACCGTATTTATTGAAACGGATATGGCATCGGCCGCATCTGTTATCGATAATGATTACCGGATATTCAATATCTGATAATATCCAATGAATATTTAAAAATTATTTTTGTATCCGTTCTGATAACAATTTCGGATATCTTGTAATATCTGATAGTATTTCATAGGAATAAAAAAAAATTAACTTTTTTAGTCTTTCCCTACATTTCATAAAATTACAAAAAAATCAAAGAAACATTAAGGAAATTCGACTAAATAAAGCTAAATACATTGATCAAATGCAAAAATTTCACTTTATATATTATTACATTAAATTAGATTTAAACAAAATTCAAATCTTCTCTACCAGAATTGAAAAAAATTCTCCGTTTTTCTCACAACCAACAAAACTAGTTGCGATTTTGTTCTTCCATAATATTTTTATTTTTTAGTCTTCAAATATTACCAAGTTAACAACTAAATATATTATTAAAAAAAAATTGCGTATGCATTCCTTAATGGACATCGGATATTATCTTATAGATTAATGCCTTTTCCGTATCCGTTTCGTTAAGGTAAGAATATCTGATAAGGTAACCGTATCGAATATCCGTTATCCGAAATTTCGGATAATATCCTAACAATTCGGACGGACTCGTGCTGATATCGAATATTCGGTTATCCGTTGACAACCCTAATTATGAGTGCATTTATAACTCAGAATTTGGGGGTGAGTAGTCCATCGGTCATCTACTGATCATATGCAATAATTTTTTTGAATGTGGTTACTAAATGATCATGTGAGATTTTAATTTTGACCTCCGTACTGTAAGAGTTATCATTAGAATGTAGTATGTCTGAGAAGCACTGATGTGGACACGGTACAACACGAATATGGAGAAGCATCAATTTCTCAAAAACCAAGCACTTTTTAAAATCAAGAATATTCCTTACTAGAATACATATATTATGAATGTGATACTGAAGACTTCAAAGTTCAAACTAATAATAGGGAAGCGGTTTTTAATCGGAGGATTTGTATCAAGGAAGATACTTAAGTCATAAGCAAACTTGTTCTTCAAAATTTGGAAATACCGAAAACAAATGATTTTAGGTTCATAATCACCATGGAAAATTGCTTCTCCAATTGAAGCTTTGATGCATAATTTGGTTTAACATGGATTATTTTCAGCGTCAACACCAACATTTGGTTAAGCCTCTCTCCACCCGGCGGGAAGAATTACAGATTAAACCTATGGAATAAGCCTTTTCTCGTGATCCAATCAGCGCCACCTTTCTCATAGGAAAATCCACCTTTGGTTTGTTCCTTTTCACCATCTGATACACCTCCCCCCAAAGTCGATTTCAATCGAATTCTCCACAAGTCTGATCCATGAGTTGCAAAATATCGGAGAAACAACTAAAAAGAGGGGAAAACATCTCCATCTCCATCATCCTTTGTGTTTTAAAAATGTATATCTTCAACTATAACCCCAAAAATTAAATCCCCCATCAGAGATCAAACTCAAACTCATCAATACTGATCTAAATAAATTACCCAGAGGAAATTGCAAAAAGGAAGATCATGATGAAACTACAAATAACGACTCAGCGAGTTGGCCGAAAATGGTTCAATATTGTTTTGCGACAGTGGCCTTCAACGAATGGACAACAACCTTATCAACGAGTAAATGTACGGTTGAACTCTTCGACGTCTACGTCAAATCAATTAATGGAAAAATCATCAAAATAAATCGCTGCAAAAGTTTTGCTACATCAACTTGATTCCATACTATTTCCACTCATGGTTCCTGGTGGATTAAAATCGGGGGCATATTGGAAATTAAATCGAAAGAGTCCAGGGGTACAAAAATAAAATAAAAATGGCGTAATGATGGGTGGGACAATATATGTGTATTTTCAGTGGGATAAAGCGGAAAGGGGAAATGACGACACTCTGCACAAAAGTTATCAAGTTGGTGAACCTTGTCTCTTATGTTTAATAAATAAGTGTTCTAGAGTTCTTAGTTTAGGTCTAATCTTAGTGAAGTTTGACCGCTTTAGTTGCTTTGTGTATGTTTTAGTTACTATATTCGTAAACATAACTGCATTTATGTGTATTAGTTACTATGACAATCTAGTTTTAGGTGATGATATCAAACATGGTCATACAACGATTCAATCTGCAGGTTAATGATGCATTCTCCTACGGAGAGGATTCTACATCATCTTGCTTCCATATTATCAACGGCTTGTACATATTCCATCCTCAGCTTCAGTACCAAGTGAACCTTTTCTTCTAGGCAACTTTCTCCGGCGGGTACTTAGTTTACCAACTTGGGATGATGACTGTGAGAAATTGGTGTTGTTTATCTCCTGCGGGTACTTAGTTTACCAATTAGGGATGAAAAATTCTCGAAACTGTTGCTCTCAAAAAAAATTGGGCTTCTCTTGTGGGAAGTCTTTGAAGAAGGGTTAAAATCCTTCACCTTTTACCACTCGAAGTAGAGTGCTCCATCATATCTCCAACATGCAGCTGGCACCGAAATCAAAAAGAAGCCAGGTGTATCACATAACTAGGCAGTCTCACTTCTAGAACTTTAACTTTCATAATTGATATATACCATACTGACCGTAAACTTATTGTTAAAACATCTGTTAAACTCACAACTTTTGATATGTCAAATTTGTTATCAGATTCAGGTGATTAAAACTATGTCTTGATTTATAGTTTACTAAAGCCAGTATCTAATTAGGAACATAACATGGTAGTTGAGTATTAGAATTCACCAATTAACCTTGAAGATTAAATAATAATGGATACACCTATAAGGACCTCGTCAACAAAGGTAAATGAATACTAACTATCTTATTTACTAAAATTTTCTATTATTCTATCAGTTGAGACAATGTTGCATGGCTTTAGCACTATGACAAAAACTACAAAGAAGAAATTTCATGTTCAAGATAATACTTGATAAATCTCGAATTGTAATTTCAACCAACGAAAATTTTAAAGAATTTACCGAACAATAGGTTGAGAATAGTTTATTGTCAAATATATCGTAATTGCATAAGAAGTTCATATATAGGAGACATCAATTTATATTCGTGTTTACGAGCTGATTTAGTTAGTACAAGAACTTTGAGCTTACTGATAACATATTTACACGAACTGATTTGCTTAGTTCGCGAATTGGTTGATTTTTAGATGTTTTTGGACACTTTTGGGTCCTCCAGAACATGAACTGATTTGGTCAGTGGGGGAACTGAATGATTTTAAGAGTTTTCTAAACGCTTTTTTGTAACTTGAGTACACGAACTGAATTGGACAGTTTGCAAACTTATAAATATAAACATAAAAAGTCATGAACTCCGAGACGATAATTTGTTCATAAAATATTTTAGACAGTTCAGGAACTGATCTTTGAGACTTACTAAACTCCATAATTTCTTGATAGTTCACAGACAATTTAACCATTGTTCTTGGGCTAACTATTTGGTAAATAGATCTTATGTCAGTAAATACGCGGGAGCAAATTCACTTTTGTAATCGAAGGAAAAATTCTTACATGCTCACATGATCAATCTATATTGAGAATTGAGCTTACCTAGTGTCAAAGTCATTCGTAAACAAGGAAACTCTGCTTTGATTGTAAGCTACCTAACTTTATTCATCATTATAAATACAAGACTCTATGTATACTAGAATCTCAATCTTACCGCTTCTTTGTCCTAGTTGCGCGTTTGTCCTCTACAAACCTAGGTTTCCTTATCAAACTGTATTAGATTACCAATTTTTAAAGTTTTCACTAATGGATTTATGAAGCCCAGTCAGACTTTCTTTTACTTGATAGTTCTTGATATCCAGAATCTTATTTTTCTTATCGTAGTTCATGTTTATCCTAGGGTTTGTTTCTTCTGATATATGACCATTCAATAATTATAGGTCATGGAATTAGATTGATATAAATTACAAATTTCTCTCGTTTTAGACTTTGTAATTTCACAAGTTTCATATATGTTAGATTTATTTTGTGAAGTAGAATTCATTAGGAATTTCTATTACCTTTTCGAGAGAGTAAGTTATCATAATTTTTGAGGTTTGATTGATATCTTGTTTTTCCTTGAAGATCCCCATAAGAAAATATATTTCAATTACCTTGATTGTATATATTTCTGAATGAAATCAATAGGTTATCTGTTAGAGGAAAAATAATTAAAAATCACTACAGATGAAACAACTCCTATGCATGTAAAGGACGTCATCTAGGTAAATCAAGTGTGCAAGGTCTTGAGAGATTCGAGTGACGTAAGGAGCACGACTGAAGTTGATTTTCTCATAGGATCGGTTCGGTCTCGACTACATTCCGGTCCAAAGTCTGATAATAGGTTAGTGTTTATAACAATTGAATATAGTGCTGTGTTCAAACTGGACTAGGTCCCAGAGTATATGTAAAAGATTGTAGTTTCTTCATTAAAAAAAATTCTGGTTTCTTGTTTTATTTCTTTTACGTATTATATTGTTTATCTTTATAATTGAAATATCACAAGTAGTACGTTAAACAACCTAAATAGATTTTGTAAGCTCAAACTGCATATAACCTACAAGACTTGTTCTTGTTTATTCGTCTCTTGAAATACAGATTATAAGACTCGCTCTTGTTAGAATTCATCTCGTTTAAGATCGTCCAAGAAACTTGTCTAAATATGGTGCAAGGATATTTTTTTTGATCTATACTTATTCATTATACAAGGAATTTTCCATACAGGTTCAAGAATGAAAAAATGGTGGTGTATTAGATAACTTGTATTGTGATCCAAACTTACTCGCAGTCCAGAAACTATCTTGTGACTAGACTCAATGTATTAACTCAAAATATAATAGATAACCTAAAATGTAAATAATGACCCAGCCAACATTATGTCTAAAATCTCCCATGGTGATTCAAAAATTTCTACGTGTCCCGTGATCTTTTCTCTAACCCAATATATGTATCATGACCCAAAATCGGCAGTGGGGCTCAGAATCTGTACCGTGACCCAAGTTTACTATGTAAGGAAAAATTTATATCACGACTTAAAATATTCACCGTAACCTAACTCTTTCACGTAATCCAACGTACATTATTTTTTAAGATGGTTAAAATCTGTAGGATTTTGCATCTCAAGTAAATGTGGTTTTCCCTGAAATTAAATCTGTAATACCCAGTATTTTTAGTCTGGATTATAGGTACTTAAATGGAACTAAAAGGTATAAAATTCATAGAGGCCCAATATAAATTTAATCAAGTAGTTAGTTAGACCATATAATCTCATTAAGTGTATCATTTTAAAAATAATGCTTATGCTTTTTGAACTTCAAAAATATAACAAACTCAAAGGAAAAATAAAATAAGTAGAATTTATTAACATTAAACCCTTGTATGATTTATGAAGTTGTGCATGTTAGAAAGAGTATAAAATATATGAAACTTTATTAGTATATCAATTTGGAATGAAAAATGTAAACTAAATTAGAGATCCTAAAACGTCTCACTTTTATATACAATTTGTAATGTAAACTTGAATCCCAGTAGGGCTCAGCGCAAATGATTCCCTTAGCTGGCATCATTTACAACCTAAAAGTCGATTCAGCTCAATTGAAGACTTTAAACCAACAACCCCTCAACCCCTCCCCCCCACCACCACCCCATACCCCACCCACACACACACATATAAGCCTATATATATGATTTCCTTTATGATCGTAGATCAAGGTGAGACTGGAAATCGCAAAAGACAAAGTCTATCTAACCTCAAAATTCAAACTTATGCTTCCCGAAGAGCAGCCTAGATTATTATTCACCTCACAAGTATTAAACCTCTGGAATCGCAAATTCTGAGACGAAGAGAACTTTGCGACTTCGATGTATCTTGTTCGAGTGAGCAGCTCAACAATCAAACAAGATTAGAAAACACGAACTATCAAGATAAAAGATAGCTGGACCTAACTTCATGAATCCCCAGGTGAAGTATTTTTAGTCGCTCAACCCTAGAATGGTTTTAGGGAGAGGACGACTCTAGTTTACAACTAGGACACACAAATAATAATGTCAGGGATTCAAAAATCCCAGTTGCTTGAGGTTCTCCCTTATATAGAATTTCAAAGTATAAATTGCTCTATGTTTAAGCTAAGACAGCTTTGGAACCAAGCAAACAATATCCACCGTTAGATGAATCTTTGAAAGGATATTAACAAAACAAGATATACACTCTGGTTAGGGTGAAACGTATCCGAACTGTGTATAAAGACATTTTCCATGGAAGGTAGCCAAGATTAGCCTATTGAACTATAAGCTTAATCATTTTCATATAACATTTAAGATTTTATATTTGAGTCACAACTATAGGTTATAATGTGATCAATCATGTCTATATAGTGTTTTTCTAGATTTATTCAAATGTCAATTATCTTACAGAAATAATTTTTGTGCATCTAAAAATATTTGGCAGGGCAAGTATGTGTATTGAACCTTGTTAGTGATTGTTATGTCATGGTACGTGTACCGGGTATGTGTTCCCTTAAGACACAAACAAGTTCAAGAACTTAAAGAACTTTTTCAGTTTGAGTACCGGGTAAGGATACCACATCAGTTTCAAAACCAACAGTTCTTTTTCGGTTTGCATACTATATATGCGTACCATTCCTACTTCACGAGCAACATACTTTTTATGGTAAGCATACCGGGTATGCATACCAAAAAGTTATTGTCGACATATAGTTACTCTGGTACGTGTACTGAGTACTTGTACTGCGGTTGTGGACCCATAACAGTTTTCTCCAGTATGTGAACTGGTATGCATATTTTCTTGTATACATAATTACAACCTGGCTAAATTGGGGCCTATAGCACTTAATTTGGGCCTATATCTAGATGACAAAAAAGGTCATTAGAAGTAACCTTCACACCACCCCTTATCAAAATAATTACCCAAGTACCTACTTTACCCCTGATTAATTAGCATTAATTAATCATATTAAGGATTAATTATGTTTTGGATGTGAGATTAACTAATGTTATAGAGTTCTTCAAAACATCAAACATTTAGATTTTTTTTCGTAAACAGTACTCAGAATCGGTTTACGTTCATGCAAATGTAAACCGATTCTGGATTAGTGTTTCCAAATTAACAGAGGATATATATAATTGGTTCACGTTGCCATATGTATAATCCGATTTCCATAATCGGGTTTTACATATTACATATATAAATCGATTGTTTCCTTTCACATGAATTTTTTTTTCATTCATTCCATTATTATGTAGGATGCATTTGTCACATGCATCAAGCCTTTAAACCCCTAGGCGACCCTAATGGACGAGTTACAGTCTCGTGAGGGTTTACATAGAGGTCTACCCACAAAACCTATACAAAAACTTCTAAAGCCATCAATCTTCCTCCGAAGACGATACACGATCCATGAAGTCTGGGTCATCCTCCGGGATTTTTTCTACCAAGAAGTGATAGCTTGCATCGAATGCGAATGCTACCCCCTTTTCCTCCAAGTAGCGCGCTTTCACGACTTCGTGCTACAAAAATACAAAAACAAACTTACATTTGTTAGTGGTGTTTAATTGGAAGATAAAACAACATGGGTTATGTAAAAAACAACCACAAAAATACTTACAAATTGTTCAATGGACAAGTTGAAGGGGCGAGTATTACAAATCTGAGGTTGGATATCTAAATAAGCAAATATCTCATTTTCGATGACTAGGTGCCTATAATGGACGTGTTGAACACTTCTTCCATTAGGATTTCCAAATTCTTGGCTAAATTTGTTGTGTACCCTAGCCCAAAAGGTTACGAAATCCACCCTTACGGAGGACTGAGTCTAACTCGAGTTTCTGCGTACCATGCTTTGGTGATTGCCAAATCTTCGTTTGAATCAAATGATGTCATTTCTTGTATGTGGAGTATGAAATGAGTAGTTATGGAGTATATGGAGTGAGAGGGAATAAAATGATCAATTTAGGGGCAAATGGGGTCTAAGGGTGAGGTCTTTATTTATAGAGAAAGTCCCTAACGACTATTTTTTTTGAAAAGCGTGTAATAATTTGGCATAATCGGTCTTCTAGAAGGTATGTAACCCTATTTTGTTTTAATGCCACCAGGAATCAGTCTTTTGTATGACCGACATAAAACGATAAAGACATGTAAAAAAAGTGAATTTTCACAGAAACTAATCGGTTTATATATATTCATATGTGACCCGATTCTAGCTTTAAAAAAATACAGGAAAAATAGCTTGCATAATCGGTTTATGTTGACATATCGAGTAGACCGATTTTTTTTTAATGCCACCAAGAATCGGTCTTTTGTGTGACCAACATAAACCGATAAAGACATGTAAAACAACTGAATTTTCACCAAAACTAATCGGTTTATATATATTCATATATGACCCTATTCTAGCTTGAAAAACATACAGGAAAAATATCTTACATAATCGGTTTATGTTGACATACCGAGTAGCCCGATTGTTGGCATGTCAGGCTAGAATTACTGAGCAACAACACATAATTAGAATTAAAACTTCAAGTTTATTAAGTTCAACACAGAGATCATCCAAAATACAAACCTTAAAAGAGTGTTAAGAACTAAAAACAACCACAAGTCTTATAAACCTAAACTTTTAATATCTAAAGCTTAAACAAAAAAAAACTAGTTAACAACTGGTACATAATCAAACATATGTGATCCGATTCTAACTACAAAAATATACAAGCGTGTGAAACATTAATAATCGGTTTATGTGGTACATATATAAAATCCGATTATGAAAAGGAATCTGAAGAGTCAAACATAATCGGTAAATTATCAGGCACATAAAACCCGATTATGGGATCGCATAATTAAAAGAAAAAAGTGTTTCCGGAATTGGGTTATTCTAAAGCACCTATAAACCGATTCTGGTGATGTATTTTCATATTTCGTTTCCAACTCTAAAATCCGTTGATGTTAATCATCATATAAATCGATTACTGTGCATGCTCTTCATGGCAGAAAACAAAATCCAGAATCGGTTTATTTGATATGTCAACATAAACCGATTCTTGATGTAATCAGAGATTTTGATTTTCGAAAATTGAAGATTTAAACATGTAAATCAATCAAGAAATGCAAATGATAGAATGGGTTGATGAAGATTTATCTTTTTCTTGGTTGGATCGAAGATCTTGGAGGAGAGGATCAAAAAAAAAATTGATTAGGGTTTTGAGAATTTAGAAAGATTATGATGAAAATAGAAACTTTTTTTAGGTTTAGGTTTTTATGTTTTTGGATTTACTGAAAATGGTAAGGATTAGTATTTATATGATATTTTTTTAGGAATTAATGTGTGGGTAAATTAATATTTTTTAGAAGTTTGGGTGCCCAGAGTAATTTGGTGGTGTGGGAATGAAAATTTGATAAGCTCAAATTAAGTGGTATAGGCCCTAATTTAGCCAGGAATTACAGTAGTTATATATTTCCCTCAAAATCAATTCGAAACATTCTAAAATAACATCAATGACACATATCATTGTTCTAGTCTATTTTCGAATGATAATCTTGAATCACGATTTAGATGATGAACAATAAGTTTTCTTTTACCGAAATTCATCAAGTATGAACAATTGTTCATTAAGATTAATCATATATATTTCGAGAACAAATTATCAAGATAAACTTGACTTGAAATTCTTGTTATGCTTGCAATAGTCTAATTAGTCATGCGACAACGTTCATAGATAGAAGGATGAATATAACTTGATAAATATGTGGTTCAGTCTTCACTTACCTTTTGTTGAATAATTTCTCCAAAATCTTCGGTTGATCATCATCTTCAAACGGGAGAACGTAGTGATGTCCGATTCTCAACTACACACTTCTATCCTAATTCGAGACTTAACTAATTGTAAACTAGAATTCAAAATATAGTTTTTTTCATCTAAATTTGACAACAATCTTGATATAGCAACACTCTTGAGTTCGACCGAGCAATGCTCTAACAATCTCCCCCTTTGTCAATTTTACTGACAAAACTATCAATACATATGGATTAAAATATAAAGATTCAAAAACTCCTTGAATCCATCATGCTTGATTTCCTTGGTTTCTTCAATTCTTTGAATTCTTCGTTACTTTAAGTTGCAATGATCCTGAATGTGTTCAACTCAGCATCGTTGTTGTTGAAGATCCATAGCGATAACAACTTTGAAAACAGATATGGTTTTTTAACAAAGTGGCCTACTTTTTGAAGTATAATAAGAAAATGACCATTTTTTTTTTGAATCTATTTATAAAGTAGCCGAGTTTGACATTTTCCATCCCGTTTTTTTCTTCGAAAAATGGGTTATGGAAGTTAACTGCACAGTTGTCCGTTATCCAATGTAGTAAAAGACGTAAAGCCCCTAACTAAACTTTGACTTTACATATGTATCCTTAGTTCATCACCCTTTCTTCTATCGGGCAACAGTAAACAACAATTCCTCTTTTGATGATTTTTTTTTTCAATCCAACTACAACTGATTCTATCAGTTCAAGGCAACAACGTTCATCACTCTGCTGATGAACAAACAGAACACAAGTTTCGTTCTTCTTATTTTCTTTTTCTTAAAATATAGTTAGAGTAACATTGAATCAATTTTGGTCACATTTAAAATTTGGCTAATGAAACATATCAAAACCCCATTTTACATGATAAACCCACTCAAAATCACCCGACCATTCCTAAAATACGAAAACAAAGCAATAAAACTTTTACCCCAGGTATCTGTTCTTACGGGATTTTCTTCAGACATTTGATATGCAGTTTTATGGTGTTGTATTGAGCTCTATTTTATATCTCCTTCCCGATAAATTTGAATTAGGAAAGGCTTCTCTTAAATGTAGCCCACGCATTTATTAACCATAGCCCATTTAAAATAAGTGCTTAATCTAACCAAACACACCTTTGTAAATCATGGCACATAGCCCATAAAATTATATATGATTATTATCTATAGCCCGAAACAATAAGACAATCATTAAATCAACATAAAAAAAACTAATCGTCTGATTAGATTTTTGTAAGATATTTGATATAATTAATGTTTTTGACGAATAATCAATACCCTCAATCAATTTTAATGTAATCATTATTGAGAAGGAAAATAAATCATCTTAAAGTTTTTTTTTTTGTTTATGGATTATGTTTAGGGAGTTGTAGGAGAATGATCATAGGAAAAGAACAAAATCTTAGTTTATTCCATTTTGATTGATGTTGTTGTGGAGTTCTTTTAAGAGAACAATTAGAATATACATCAACTTTAATGTAATCATGATCAAGAATTAAGAGTTAGAATTTATTTTGTTTTGGAGAAAAAGTAAGAATTAGGGTTTTTATATATATATATATATATAATTTTTCAATTTGTGAGAATATTAAAAGAACAATGATAGTCAATTTTAAGTACGATTAACAAGAAAAATTAGGGTTTATATTGATTTTGAGTAAAATGGAGATTGAAATTGGATTGTTGGTAGAAAATTAAAAGTTGTTTGGTTTTTCAGTTTAACTTTTAGCTTTTCACTTTAACTTAAACTCTTTCGGCTATGGTTAATAAATGTGTGGGCTATATTTAAGAGAATCCTTAGGAAATAAACTCAACTTCTATATTCGACCATAAACTCTAGACATTCAACAAATCAAGGTTATTCATCACACGATTGAACCAACGGCAACAACACCTTATTCCAAACTGTTTTGCAGCTTTAAAACTATATAGGCAAAAAAAAAAAAAACCCATCTAGCTTGCCTAAGGATCGAATTTGCAGCAGACCCGTTCTTCCTAATTAAACTATGACTCAAAATCACTTTAAATCCTCCTCAAAAAGTCTTCTCAATTATCAGCAGCAACTTCACCATTTTGAATTGATTTTTAGGTCGAGATGTATGTCAAAAACTTGATAGATTCGTACCGGTTTCATACCAAACTTCAACCTAATCTTCATGATCGGATTAATTTCTGAAATTTCTCTTAATTTCTTTTGGGGTCAATTAATTTCTCTTATGGTCGTAGAAGAAAAAGAAACAGAAATAGGAGTTGAAAAGACGAGGAAGAGGAGTTCCAGTTAAATTATGCTTTTACTTTAGGGTTCCATAAGGATCTAGTGGTAATTTGAGGAGGTTTATTGACTAAATCAACTTTTGTTGACTACTTCGGTGGGCCTAGATGGAGAAACTAACAGTTTGGCTATTTTATAAAAGACTTAGAAAAAATGGTCGGTTTATTAATTAGGGGTAAGGAAGTTGGTTGGATCACAACTTTGAAATAATACTATGGTAATATGTTTCTCCTCCTTAATCAATACTTACATATTTTGCATAATAGGTGAAACCTATAGATTATTGATTCACTCCCCCTTACATAATGATCTGTAAACCACATGTATGTAGTGCGAAACTGCTAATTAATTATCCCCTTTTTTGTCAATAAAAATTGGCAGAGGTAAGAAAATCATGGGATCGTAAAGAATTCAACCAAAAGATACTTCAAGACTTAAAGAGATTACTTATCAACTTTTATTTAGATGATATCACATAGTAATAAATACTTAGCGCTCATATATGAGATTTAAGATACAAGCATCCCTTGTAAATTCCACATCCACACACCCCAAGTTCATTTAAGAACTCTCCCTCATTTGATGTCATTCCCAAGATAATAACATGAGTGACCTTATTTTAATGAAAAAGAAGAATTTTTTCGGATATTAACAAATCACAAGGGTTTGTATCCTGAACATCGACTTAAATTAATCTCAACACCAGTTACGAACAAGGAGATAATTTTTATCGGTATGAGTCAACATAAAAAAATATTACGGAGTGTATAATGTAGTAATAAAACAAAAGTGTGATGAAAATTAGATCGATACTGCGAAAAATTTCTCAGAAAGTTTGTTCTATTTTTAGTTTAGAAAACATAATAGATTTAAGTTTTGAGCATATTTGAGATATCAGTAAAGGACAAATATATCTCATAAGACTTTGCAATAATTAAACCAATAATGATTACATACTGCAAATTCATTTTCCAAAAACTCTAAAATTTAAATAAATAAATCTAAAAACATGCAAGATGAAAAACGCTGGAAATAACTTGTGTAATCATAATATTTTCTATACCAAACCATAGTTATCCTTCTGAACAGCAAGAATAAATTCTCACAAGAAGTTTCCTAGTACTTTAAGTCTTTGGAAAAAAAAATCATCTCCAGAACTCCTTATCAACGACGGGCATAGGAACATATGGTTCATGAATGAAAGAGTTAGTTCTTGCAAACATGTTAGGCTGTTGTTGACATGTGCTTCTTGTAGTTTAAGAGATTTTTGTAGAATCATCTTCAGTCCCTGCACCTCCTTCTTGGTTTTCTTAAGTTCTTCAAGAATAGTTTCAAACTTTTTATGATTAGAGCGATCCGCTCTAGGTTTCTTCATATTCTTCTTTTTTTCTCTTAAGAGATGAGTCAAAAGAATAGGGCATATCTTGTTCCTTTCTATTTGGATGAGTATCAACAACCATTGGAGCATAGATTTCACAAGAAGTTGTTGTTCTTGAAGTCTCCATAATTCGTAAGAATAAAATGGATTTGTGAAAACACAAATATATTGATCAACCGGCAAGACTTCTTGTGAAAGAGATATGAGTCTTAAAATGGAATATATTTACCATGCAGGGTATCGGAACAACAAGGGTTCACGTACTAGAGAAGATACATAAAACCTCAGAAGAATGAAATGTCACTTTTATCCTTCCTTAAGTTTCCACATAGATCAAAATTTACAATACCATCACTTGAGACATAGATTAAGGTGAAAAAAATAAGAGATGGACATCCAAGTAATAATATTCAAATTTGATCCAAAGCCCCGATGTGCGCAACTCTTGTCTATTTTAAGGGCACATGAGGCAAGATGCACATTTCAACACGATTATTTGTGTTGAGGTGAGCATTATAGTGCTTACCACTAGATTCCTACACGTAATTTGTAATATCCTTCATTACGGAACGTTTAACCCGGATTCTTCTATTCGTTTGAGATTTTACCTTAACCTTTGAGTAAATCAAAATTTTAGGAAAAGAGGACTTAATTTTGCGTACTTCAGGATTGAAAGTTTGAACAAGTTTAAGCACATTCGCTAAATGACTAGCCTCCGTTGCAGTTTGTTGACATACCTTAGTTTGTGTTTGTACTTGAAACATTCTGTGAGTCTGCGGCCCTCAATGGTACAATAAGGACATGTCAGTTTGGAGATTGATTTAGGAACAACATTAGCAGCTAAACAAAGAGTACCTGAAATATGAACAGAGCTTTCATTAGTATTTGAAAAATCCATTAAATCCTTCAATGATTTTGATAAGAATCATCAGCTAACTACCAAGTTTGATATGAGTATTGCTACAATCCTCAAAGTTGATAATTTCACCCAAGAGTGCTACACTTAACCCTTCATCCTCTTCGAAATTAATGATCATATGTTACATCAAGTGTTGCAGCCAAACTTTTGTTGCTAGTGTATTTCCTTCAATTTGGGAACTCATTGGAAAAGTGACTGAACCCTTACACTTGAAGCACTGTGGCATATCCTCATCATCAATATTGTTGAGTCTCTGTTTTTGACAGAAATACGATTATGTGGCTTAGCTTACGTATGAGGCTTTTCTCTAGTGAACCGTTTATTTTTCTTCCTAAGAAGTTTTCTAAACTGTCTTGTGATCAATGAAACTGAGTTATCAAAATGTCCATCTGAAAAGTCAGGATCAACAAGATTATTCACAGGATTATCAACACTTTTACTTTTAAGAGTTCCAGTATTTTTCAGTGCCTTGAACGCAATATCCTTTACGACTTTGGATTGCAGTTCATGATCAAAGATCTTTAACTTTCCACCTAATGTGTTTCTGGAAAGTGTTTTAAGGTTATTTCCTTCCATGATGGCAAGTTTCTTAGACTCGTATCTTGCTGGTAAAGATCGCCGAATTTTCATCATAATGTCCTTTTGGGGAATAGTCTTCCCTAATGCATAACATGCTTTAACAATTCCAGACACTTTTTGATCAAACTCATCAAACGAATCTTCATCACACATACAAAGATTTTTCCAGTCAGAATTTAGGTTTTGAAGCCTAGCTTCTTTCTCTGAGGTATCTCATTCGAATACGGTTTCTAAGATATCCCAAGCATCTTTATACCTAGTGAACGATGTCACATGGTGTTGAAGATGTTGGCTTATGGCATGGATACTAGTATTTGACCCGCCAGAATTGCGTTTTACAACACTTATCTCGGTTTCACTATATTCTCCTAATTGTTTCGCAACAGTGGTTTCGTCTATAGTAACTGTTGGAGGATCGTATCGTGTTACTACACGTTTCCATGTCTGAAAGTCACGGTCTTGTAAAAGGAACGCATATCAATTTTTCACCATAAGTAATTTGTTCCATCAAAGGTTGTGGTATGTTTATCGAGATTGCACTCTTGTCCATATATATAGTCAGATTGCTTCAAACACATACTTTTTAGGTCTTTCGCGTATTTGCATACCCTGATACTAATTGAAAACGTGGGGGTACCAAGATACACCACCAACTTTTCTTAAGCAACCTGTATGGACAAAACCTAAATACAATTCTGAGAGTTCAACTTAATGAATCTTAATCAAGGAATAATATTCAGAGTTATATATCTTTCTCTCACAATCATAAACTTAACAAAACCAAATCTATGAACCTGATTATGTGTGAGAGTTCTTGGACGATCTCAAAAATCAATATCCAAAAATCAATCAAGTTGTATCCAACAAACAAGGATGAATGTATCTACTTTGATTGATTTACGTACAACCTGTGATATTTCAATTATAAAGATAAAAAATATAATACAGAAAAAAAAAACACATATACAAGAATTTTGTTAAAGAGGAAACCGCAAATGCAGGAAAACCCCGGGACATAGTCCAGATTTGAATACCAAACTGTATATAAGCGCTACAGACACTAGCATACTACAAATTAACTTCATACTGAAATGTAGTTGAGACCAAATTAAACCCTCACATAAATTCAGTTATAGTCGCGTTACTTACGTCTCTTGAATCCCAACAGGACTCTGCGCAAATGATTCCCTTAGCTAATGTTCTTTACAGCCTAAGAGTTGCTTCAACTTAAATGAATACTTGAAACCAATCTGCCTCCCACGGATAAGCATATATATATGTGATTTTATTTTTGATCGTAAATCAAGGTGAGACTGGAAATCGATAGCAATATACAAAGTCTAGCTAACCTGAAAATACGACTTATCCTTCCCGAAGAGCAGTCTAGATTATTATTCACCTCACAAGTATTAAACCCCTGGAATCACAAAGTATGAGGCGAAGAGAAGTTTGCGATTTCTATCTATCTTGTTCGAGTGAGCAGCTCAACAATCAAACAATATCAGGATACAAGAACTATCAATATAAAAGATAGTTGGACTTGGCTTCACGAATCCCCAGGTGAAGTCTTTTTATTCGCTAAACCCTTGAAGGGTTTTAGGGAGAGGACGACTATAGTTTACAACTAAGACACACAAAGAATAGTGTCAGGGATTCAAAAATCCCAGGTTCTTGAGTTTGTCCCTTATATAGAGTTTCAAAGTATAGGTTGCTTTAGGATTAAGCTAAGATAGCTTTGGAACCAAGCAAATAATATCCACTATTAGATGAATCTTTGAAATGATATTAACATAACAAGATATACACCCTGGTTAAGATGAACCGTAACCGAACCGTGAATAAAGACTTGTTCATGGACGGTTAGCCGAGATTAGCAGATTGAACTATAAGCTTAATCATTTTCATATAACACTTAAGACTTTATACTTGAGTCACAACCATAGGTTATAATGTGATAAATCATGTATATATAGTGTTTTTATAAACTTATTCAAATGCCAATTATCTCACAAAATTAATTTTTTGTGCATCTGAAAATATTCGACAGGGAAAGTACGTGTACTCTACCTTGTTCATGACTGTTTATGTCATGGTACATGTACCGGGTATGTGTTTCCTTAAGACACAAAAGAGTTCGGGAACTTATAGAATTTTTCTAGGATTGCGTACCGGGTATGGATACCACACTGGTTTTAAAACCAACAATTCTATTTAGGTTTGCATACTGGGTATGCGTACCATTCCTGGTTCACGAGCAACAAACTTTTTATGGTATGGATACCGGGTGCATACCAAAAAGTTGTTGTCAACATATAGTTACTCCGGTACGTGTACTGAGTACATGTACTGTGGTTCCGGACATATAATAGTTTTCTCCAGTATGTGAATTGGTATGCATACTGTCTTGTATACAGAATTACAATATTTATATATTTCTCTCTAAGTCAATTCGAAACATTCCCAAATAACATCAATGACACATATCACTGTTCCAAGCTATTTTCGAATGATAATCTTGAATCACGATTTAGATTATGACTAATAAATTTTCCTTAACCGGAATTCATCAAGTATGAACAATTCTTCATTAATCTTAGTCATATATATTTCGAGAACTAATTATCAAGATAAACTTGATCTAAAATTCTTTTTATGCTTGCAATAGTCTAATTAGTCACGCTATGACGTCTTATAGATAGAAGGATGAAGATCACTTGATAAATATATGGTTCAGTTTTACTTACCTTTTGTTGAAGAAGTTCTCCAAAAGCTTCGGTTGATCTTCGTCTTCAAACAGTAGAACGCAGTGATGTCCGATTCTCAACTATACACTTCTATCCTAATCCGAGACTTAACTAATTGTAGACTAAAAATCAAGATATAGTTTTGATCAACCAAATTTAGAAACAAGCTTGATATAGCAACACTTGTGAGGTCGACTGAGCAATGCTCTAACAACTCGTACTTTTCCTTGGAATAATAAGGACATGGAGAGGCATATACATATTATTAGATTGAATCGTATTTGTAAACCCACTTGGATGGATGGGTTAGGTATTCATGATTTGGAGTTACATAACTTATCCTTTCTTACTTAGCCTTTCCTAGTAACTCAATTGATGGATGCTAAGTATGTAGGTGTCGATGGTATATGGAATTTCTCTGCCATCTATTAAAGTTATCTCTTGGTGTTGGAAGAGTGTTGTTAGAGGTAGAGAAATCCTTAAGACTAGTCTTAAATGGTGTATTGGTCATGGTATCCACGTCAGTGTGTGGAATGATATTTGGCTAGGGAAAAGTTCTATTACATTCATTGGTTGATTTTGTTCCAGTTTATCTTCAACATCTAACAATTCAAATCTTAATGGACTTGTCTACTAGAGAATGTGATTTACGTCAAATTCAGCAGCATTTACGTGCTTCCTTAATCAACCAGATTAAGGTTATTCCTTATACTACTCTTATTTTAATAAAGAACAAACAAGTTTTGGATGGAGACAAAAGTGGACAGGTTATGGTGAAAAGTGCTTACAATTACTTGTATAAAGAAAACTTTGTAATCTTTGAACACGAGTCAAAGTGGGTGTCTCTTTGGAAACTACGTTGTTATTCTCATGTGCATCACTTCTTAAGGTGTTAGCTCATAAGAAAAATATGGTTCGCGCTTCATTGGTTCGAAAGGGTCTTCCTATTACTAATATTTTCCCATTAAGTCACAATGTAGCTAAACCAATGATCATGCTTTTAAATATTGTCCTAAAGTTTCCAAAGTTTGTGACTCAAGCAATCAATGATGGGGGGACTAGTATTACTTCTAATATTGTTGATATTCACTGGCTTATTGATCATCCATCATTACATCCACCCCATCCATCATTTTTAGTTAGTTGTTTGTTTCCTTTTGTTTTTTGACAGCTTTGGTCAACCCGTAATCGAATAATTTTTCACAATGATGCGTGACTTGAATCTTTAATTCTTTCTATTGCGTATCATATGCGAATGAATTTACCAATGTTCATGCTCCTACTACTTCTACCATGAATCGGTTTGAGTGTTGCATCGGATCGGATTCCCCCTCTTGATTACGTAAAACTGAATGTTGATGAGGCATCTAACTGTGGTGGTTTTGCAGATACGTGAGGAGTCTTCCGAGATGCCAAAGGCAATATCATTGCAGGTTTCTCACAACACCTCTTTAAGAATGTGAACCACATGGCCAAGTTATGGGAAACTACAAAACCTTATTATAGAGAGTGATTCTCAGTATATCATAAGTATATATAAGGGAGATGTAGTTGCTCGTTGGTATTTTGTAAACATATTAACAAAGGTTTTATATTTGGTATCTATTTGTAATTATGTAGTATTTGTAAATAAGTATTACGAGGGTAATGATATTGCAAGTGTGTTGGCTAGAAAGGCAGCAAATGAGTGTAATATCCTCCTAGTTTTTTTTGGTTCCGTACTGTTGGAGAATATTATGGGGAGGGATTTTTCGAGATATGTAAAGCCTATTTAATTTTCTTAACACAGTTTTGGTTATAAAAAATGTAATTTATGATTTTCTAATAAATATAAAAAGAGCTAAGCAGAAAGTATTTAAATAATTATGCATCCTTGTAGTGAGTATTAAGATATACACCGTGACCTTTATTGTTTAAATAAAAAATATACGACTAACCTCTTAAGAATCGATCTTCAGCGAAAGACATATCATTTTATCTTTTTTTATTTACATAAAGTTTACAATAATTTTTTAATACTAATTCATCTTAAGTGGAATCGTACAAATCCCTACTTGGTAGCCTATCAACAAGCTGGACCCCAACACCTTTTTGAATATCAATACCTAACCTATGGAAAATAAAACTGCCTAGGCCACTACCAGCATAAATAGATCAATTACATATAATTTTGTAACTAAATCATTATTGGATTAAGGTATGGAGTGCTTCATCTCATCCAAAATGTGAAGTAATGTCAAGTTGAGAAAATAGTTTCGATACTATGTGAGTTAAGTGTTCAAACTGTTTATGCCATGATAAAATTGACATATATTGGGCCAGAATGTTGTTTGGCCAACTATTCAGCTTCCATCGAGGTCTGTCATCCAGCTAACTGACACATCCCTCCAGCATGTCTAGCCCATCATAAAGTCAACCGTCATCAATGGTTAAAGTCAACTGTTGGTCAACTGTCGAATTCAACATCAAGCGGTCGAGATCCAAATCGGACGACCTAGTCTGGCGGCCATGTCCCTCGTCCATGTCTGTCATCCATGTTCACCTTCCAGACTGCCAGCTATTATGCCCGTTAGCCAGTCAATCTAGTCTTCCAGCAAGTCCTCCCACTCAAAACTCGTGAACTGCAATCAACAACAAAAGGTCAACCCGTCGGTTAAAGTCAATGCCTACATTCAAATCTGCTGGTCCATGATATTTGGATCTGTTTCCACCAATTTAGTGCCAGAATCCGCCGGGATGGCTCTAGAATTTTCTGTATTTCTTGTTGGCCAAGTCGCTACGGAGAAAGTTCGGGAACATTCCAGATGTTTTGATGGCCAAGTTACTTGCATATGAAGTTTATCTCGAAATTAGGGTTTAACCCATGTATTCAATTGTATAAATAGAGGGGGGTATAAACCCTAAAGGGACACGCCTTGAGATACAGAAAATACACCAGCAAACACCAAAAAGGGATCAAAAAATCATTGTAATTGATAGATCGATAAAATATCCCACTCTACAGGGATTTTCCCGTTGATGTAGGCAAAACTTTTTGAACCACGTTAAATTCGTTTATATCTTGTTTATACTTGTTTCGTATTATTACCCATGTTTTATATCATCATCATCGTCATCATCAAATCAACTGTGTTCAATGCCTGAAAGTATTTTCTGATACAAATACTGGCGCAAACTAAGGGGAAACGAGAAAGAGGCACGTGTTATCCCGTACGAGAAAAGTTAGCAAAAACTTGGAATTTAGTTCGTGAAAAAAAACCCTGGATGCAGTCGAAGAAATCATCGCAGTTCGAAGTTTGCTGAAACTGTATCACGACAAAGATGGTTGGAACATTTGCAAGGACATTTGGTCCACATGCAAAAGAATGAGTGAAAACATCATCTAAATTATTACCAGGATGTTCGATATACAACATGTTTAAGTCCGAAGATGAAAGAAATTTTTTCCTAGATAATGCGTAGGCGACATATTGGAGTTCACATTTAATCTAAAAACACTACCAAAAAGTTCGTCAGAACTGATGCTCGCTCGAAAATCGTCTCAAATCTACGACCAAAACAAAGAGGGCAATGGTCATCGATCACTTTTAAGTGAAAACTCCATGTCATCTTCAAAGTTCATGGAATTTATTGCGTGGATGGACAATCCCCAACATGATCGAGTTCAATGTCCTTAAAAGTTGTTGTGTCGATTTTCAATCCACAATATGTTTCAGTTTAATATTAGTGAACGCTTTTGTGTCGATTTTCCATATCCCCAACATACTCGACATCAATGTTCGTAAAAGTTGTTGTGTTGATTTTATAACCATAACATGTTTAATTTCAAAGTTGTGTGTTGATTTTATATACACAACACGTTCACGAATCAAGTTGTGTTGACAATCTATCCACAACACGTTTGAGATCAAAGTTCACTCAAGCTTTTACACCTGTGTAGGAAAATTATTGTGTTGATTTTTCAGTTCACGACATGATCGATTTCCAAAGTTTGTGTTATCTATTGTATTGATTTTTTCAGTCCACAACATGATCGATTTTTAAAGTTCGTAAAAACTGTTGTGTTGATTTTCAATCACAACGTTATCAACTACAAAGTTCTTGATAGTTTGTACGTAAACTGTTTTGTCCGCAATATGATCAAGTTTAATGTTTGTTAGAATGTTGTTTAAGATATTCTCCAGCAACTTGATTGATTTTATAGTTCGGATGAGCATTTTCTTAAAAAATGTCAATAACATGCTCAGGAAAAAGAAAGAAAAAAAATGTTCGACAATCAACACCACTGAAAAAAATTAACAAGGTCACAATAGCACTTCCCATAAGGTATCTGCACAATATATTTAGTTATTTTGGCAACACTTCACAGCATCATGTATCTTTTTATCATCTGAAATATCTACAATGTGGTGAGCGTTTTCGCATGCCAAGAAATGTGAAGATGCACACATCTCAATTTTGTGCGAATCTATAATAGTGGAACCGGCCCCTGTGCGCATTACAGATAGCATACACCTTCAACTTCATTCCATGAACGATCAAGATGCAGCAAGGAAGTGCAACCTTGTGCGAGCATTAAGAAGCATGACAATCACTGTCTTCTGGGGGAGGGTTGCATATCACTTCAACCGCGATGATCATCTTTTGGGGGCGAGATATGTAACACCTCGTGATATAAAGTAACTCTTTTGGGGCGATCTTCATAACGCTCCACACACTTGTAGGCGAGTTAGGTAGCACCTAAATGAGGTGCAAAATTCAGTTGTTGGAGATCGTAACAAAGGGGAGCCCAAACTTCTTAATCCTACAACGATTTACAAGATTAAGAGGGGGAAAGTTTATACACTAATATTTTGATGCAAATATTATCAAACAACAACGTTAAAAGAAGCACACCTATAACTGCTATAGTCCAGTTGATCGTAACTGATGTAGTCCAGTTTCTCACCAATTGCTAGAGTATGGTTGGATGCAACCATTATATCGCAGTTTTTTTTCGCTACTGCTACAATCCAGTTGGACGCAACTGCTACAATCCAGTTAATCGCAACTGTTGTAGTTCAGTTTTTCTCATAACTGTTACAGCGCAGTTTCATACAACTGTTGCAGTCTAGTTGATAAAAACTGTAGCAGTTCAGTTTTGTTTGTAATTGTCGTAGTCAAGTTGGACACAACAGTTGCAGTCCAGTTTTGCTCGCAATTGTTACAGTACAGTTTCTCATAGCTGCTGTAATCCAGCTTTATCTTGTAGTTGCGCAATTTAGCACCAGCATAAACTATTACTCAGTTTTACTTGATGGCCGCAATTTAGTTTTGTCGGAAATTGATGATAATCCCAGTTTCGCCAGCAAAAACCGTCAGCCTGAAAATACCAGCCAAGTTTTTCCTGCAATAACAGTCAACACGGATTCTAACTAAGTGACTGCTAGGATAGCATGGTTTTTCAAATAACTGCTACCAGTCTAATTTTACATAACTGCTGCAGTTCTGTTTCACAACAATTAGTGTAGTCGAGTTTCACCAGCAACTGCTAGGTTACCGTTTCGCCAACAACCATTTCACTCCAGTTTCACGCAACTACTTCGCACCAATTTCACGCTTATGTTGTTGACCAGTTCGGCTTTCAGTCTAGTTTTTGTCTACAACAATGGTTCGTGCACACCTGCTACCATTCAGTCTTCTAACCACAACAACTTCACTTGGGGGTGTCTTAGTTATGATTTATACAAAGAACGAGGACAACTTGCTATTCACTTCAACAATATTAATTCACACTTGGGGGAGAATTTTATCATTGACCGTCAATACAAAAGGGAAAACGAACTCCTTAACTGCACAACAAGTTATAGGTTAAAAAGGAGCGATGTTTGTTCCATGATAAAATTGCCACATATTGGGCCAGAATTTTTTTTGTCCCACCATTCAGCTGTCTCGAAGTTTGTCATCCAGCAACTGACACAGACCTCCATCCTGCCTTGCCCATCATGAAGTCAACTGTCGATAATGGTTTAAGTCAACCATCAATCAACGATCAAAGTCAACATCCTAAGGTCAAGATCCAGTTTGCCCGACCTGGTCCGACCGCCATGTTTGTCGTCCATATTCGCCATCCAGACTGCCAGCTATTATGCCCGTTAACCGGTCAAGCCAGTCTTCCAGCAAGCCTGCCAGTCAAAGCTCGCAGTCAACAAAAAAAGATCAACCCCCAGTTAAATTCAATGCCCAAATCCGTTGGTCCATGATAGTTGGATCCGATTCCACCAGTCTCGTGCCAGAATCCTCCAAGAAGGCTCTAGAAGTTTCTGTATTGCTTCTTGGCCAAGTCGCTGGGGAGAAAGTTTTGGAACATTGCAGATGCCTTGTTGATCGATTCCACCAATCTCGTGCCAGAATCCTCCAAGAAGGCTCTAGAAGTTTTGTATTGCTTCTTGACCAAGTCGCTGAGGAGAAAGTTCTAGAACATTGCAGATGTCTTGTTGATCAAGTCACTTGCATGTGAAATTTATCTCGAAATTAGGATTTGGCCCATATATTCAATTGTATAAATAGATGGGGTATAAAGCTTAAAAGGACACGACTTGAGATATAAAATACACCAGCAAACACTTAAAAAGGTTTAAAAAATCATTGTAATCGATAAATCAATAAGATATCTCACTTTACAAGAATTTATCTGTGGATGTAGGAAAAACTTACCGAACTACGTTAAATTCGTGCGCCTCTTTCTTATACGTGTTTCGTCTTATTAACCACGTTTTATATCTTCATCATCAAATCAATTATATTATATGCTTGAAAGTATATTCAGTATCAACACAAACATCGGACGATTTTTTTAATAAATCAGTAATTTTGTAAACATTCAACAAAAATAGAGCACAAACTAACAAAAAAGAGAAAAGAGTTTGTTTTTAATATTAAACAGAAAAGAGTTTTCCTGTTGTGGGCATGGTTTTTAAAAGCGTGCGCTTCACGCTTCGGAGCGTACGCTTCGCTTCAAATTTCAGCATTTCGCTCCGAAGCGGTCATGTGAAGTGCGATTTTTGACTTAGTCAACTCCTTTCCCGCCTAATTTTTAAAGCTTTTAAAAGAAATATATGAATGTTTTAAGGGGAAATCACACACTCCACGTCCCACTCGCCTGGAAAAGGTTGAACTGGCGTGCACACGCTTTGTTTTTGATACTAATTAGACTTATATATAATTTATATAGATATTATCTTTCTAATAAATTTATAATTACTAGTTACGACTAATTTATTTATAAGAAAACATCCGCTTCAAATATCAATCATGAAGCGACGCTTCACGCTTCGACATATGCATCGCTTCCTAAAAATGAAAAACGCTTCACGCTTTCAATACCTTGGTTGTGGGCATTATTTTTTTGGCTCAATATTTCGCTGGGGAAAGGCCACTCCCTCCCATAGGCCATAAGCCCTCTTGCTCAAGGAAACGAAATAGAAAAGTGAGCGGACGCGCCATGAACGTGTTTGCCAAGTTAAGCTATCTTACTATAATAAAAAAAAGGTCGACTTTCGACCGTCAACCTTTTTGGTGAAGCCTTTGGAATATTAAAAAAGTGTCCACAGCATATTACAAAATCCCGCGCTGATCCTCCGTGTTTGTCTTTTTATTTTTTCTATTTGTTCAAGAACCAAATCTCTTCGATAACACACTCCCCCTCCTTCTGTCATCACCACCACCCTCCTCCTCCACTGCCTTCTGTCACCACCACACTCCCCCTCCTCCTCCAGTCCAGCAACACCATCGCCACCATTATATTCCCGCAACTCCATCACCCTCCTCCACCTATTGAATTCTGCTTCTCTTCTATATTCTCTGAATTGTTTATGTTTGATCATGATCACCACCGTTATAACCACCACCACCCTCCTCCACCCGTGGAATTCTTCTTCTAGTCTATATTCTCTGAACTGTTGATGTTTGATTATGTTGGGTAAAAGTTAGCTCCACATCTCGATTCTGTGGTGCTTTTACATTTATGATCTTTTCTAATTTCTAATTTTCTTATCCATCGTTCTAAATTGTGACATGCAAAATTAATTTACTATTTAAGGTTGTGAACATTAGCTGTTTGTATCAATGCCTAAAAGAATATCACTATTTTTGTTTTAAGTTTAGTTTTGATGTTTTGAAAACTCTCTAAGGTTGTAAACATTAGTTGTCTGTATCAATGCCTAAAAGAATATCATTATTTAGTTTTTGTTTCTTTTGGTGTTTTCAAAACCTATTTTTGATTGAATATCTCTGTTAGCTTTTATGAAAGATATATATTCACTTTTTATTCGATTTGCAAGGCAAGGTTTCAGGTTCTCATCACCAAAGTCCGAGAAAATTGAGGTAGCTCGACTGCAAAGTTTAGATAACCCACATCAAAAGACATTTGCAACATCTCCTTGATCGTTAAGAAACAAGACGTGATTCAGTGGTCGAAGATGAAAGAGAAGCGCTTATCTTAGTAAAAAAACAAAGAAATGTGGCAAACAACATTGATTCAACCATTTTATACACACATGCTCAATTACATTGATTGCATTTTTGCTTGAGTTAACTTCATATTTGTTTGGTCCATACCCATTTTCATCCGGTTGCCACGTTTTCATGTTCTAAGTAGCACAAACATAATTGAGTCATCTCTTGGCTAAAACACCCGTGCAAAGAATCAATTACTAGGTCTCTGAAATAATTAGATAGTATCCTTGATCATCAGGTTAGAATTTGTTGGAACAATTACCGATTTCAAACCTGCAAAACAAAAGTTAAATACAAAAACAAGATAACGGTTGAGTCACGACCAGGTCGCTCTCTTTAAGACATTTCGTGGCTCTGCCTTGAGTTTTGTGCAAGCAGTTCGTTCTTCGTCACAATGCCCCCAGGATAAAACAGCCGAGATAAAAACTCTCTTCAATCCCTCACGCACACAATGAGAGATTGATCACTTTCACTCTTTCTTATCTTTCTCAGAAAACTAGTCTCTTGATTCTCAAGAAAAAACAGTGGTATTGAAAACTTGTTTTGCTTCTGCTTCCAAAACTGATTTTTATAGCCCCAAGCAATGAATACGAATTAATGCAAAATAAATTTAATTTATTGCAAACATTATAAATTTCATAACAGTATAAAATGGGAAAATTAATCGTACCATAATTAGCACAATTATCAACGTAATTAAGGGCAGTAAACTGGGTTGAAAATTCTTTTCAAAATCAGCAAAAATATCTTTCCAAATTCAAGATACCTCCCAAGACCCCCAAGGCCCCGCTCCCAGAATAATTAAATATATATACATATTATTTATATATATATACCCAATCAGTAGGGAAGGGATTTGATCCCGAGACCTTACCCTCAAGTCCCAAAATGCTTAACCACTGGGCCAAGCTCGAATTGTTGATAAAATATACAAAAGAATTATTTTAAAACATATATCCCAACAATCCCCCACTTATATTTTTTAAATCATTGAGAAAGATCCGTATAGTTATGTGCATAAGCAAAGGTATCTTTCGATTTTGAACCTTTACATAGTATGAAATTCTCTGAACTCTGACATAGAGTGAACACATGTCTTTGAACTCTATGGAGAGAACATATTACTTAATACACACACAAATATACTAAGAGTAAAGTCCTAAACGCCAGCACATTACGGCCTTGTGCTTATCCCAGTTTCAATGAATGTTATAGAGAACTGCCCATGTTCTCATAGAAAGCGGCCACACTTTCTCATTCACATAGGTGAGTCTATCAAAGGTAATCCTGTAGCATGGTACCCCAATCTATACAGAGCTATAGACTTCATTAAGAGTTAAAGAACTCAACCTTAACCCGCTTCAGGATATCATGCCATGGGAAAGATGCATGATTCTATCTTCATATCATTTGTGAATCGGTATTCCCTTTGAACCTATTTCTAGGTGGGTATCCATCACAAAATGACTCAATTTCTAGTGGGAAAAAGTCCCATGCCTTTAGAGGTATACAATACCTTTTATCTAGCTAATCCTTTCGTCAAAGGATCAGCTAAGTTCTCTTCCGACCTAATATGATCCACACGTACAGCACTAGTTGTGAGAAACTATCTAACTGTGATGTGCTTTCGACGCATTTGTCGATTCTTACCGTTATAAAAACAGTTATGTACTTTTGTAATAGCCGCGGTACTATCACAGTGGATCATAAAAGCTGGTATCGGTCTATCCCATACAGGAATTTGAGAAAGCAGGTTTCTCAACCATCCTGCTTCTTCACTAGCTGCTGCTAGTGCTATCAATTCAGACTCCATCGTAGATTGATCCAGAATTGTCTGTTTCTTTGACTTCCAAGACACAGCGCCACCAGCAATATTAAACAAATATCCACCAGTGGCCTTGGAGTCATCTGAAAGAGAGTTCCAATCAGCATCGCAGTATCCTTCAAGGACTGCAGGAAACCTCTTATAGTGTAATCCTAGGTTAACGGTCTTTTTAAGATACCGCATAACCCTCTCAACTGCATTCCAGTGTTCCAAACCAGGACAACTGGTAAACCTGCATAAAACCCCCACTGCATATGCAATGTCTGGTCTGGTACAATCAGTTGCATAACGAAGACTACCAATTATACTAGCATATTCATATTGTCTAACGATATCACCAGTATTCTTAAACAGTTTAACACTAGAATCAAAAGAAGTACTCACAGGTTTACAGTAAAAATAGTTGTACTTCTTTAAAATATTTTCAATATAATGAGACTGATCCAAAGAAATACCATCATTAGTTCTAGTAATCTTAATTCCCAGAATTACACTAGCTTCACCCAAATCTTTCATTTCAAAGTTATACTTAAGCATATTCTTAGTTTCTTCAACCACAAACAAGTTTGAATCAAAAATCAACAAATCATCCACATACAAGCAAATCATGATGCATGCATTGTTTTCAAACTTATAGTATATGCATTTGTCACTTTCATTAATTCTGAGACCATGTGAAATCATCAAATTATCAAATTTTTCATGCCATTGCTTAGGAGCTTGTTTCAGACCATACAGTGGCTTATCTAACTTACACACTTTATGTTCTTGGCCAGGAACAACAAAACCTTCAGGTTGTTCCATGTAAATTTCTTCTTCTAATTCACCATTCAAAAAAGCTGTTTTAACATCCATTTGATGAACAACAAGATTATGCACAGCAGCAACAACAATCAAAACACGAATAGAAGTCAATCTTGTAACAAGAGAATAAGTATCAAAGAAATCTACATCTTCTCTTTGTCTAAATCCTTTAGCTACCAACCTAGCTTTGTGTTTGTCTACTGGAACCACCAGGGTTCAACTTCCTTTTAAGTACCCATTTACAACCTATTGCTTTGCAACCAGGGGGTAAATCTGCTAGGTGGCAAGTTCCATTAAGATTATGGGAGTCCATTTCATTATCTATGGCTTCTTTCCAAAAACCGGATTCAGGTGAATTAAGTGCCTCTTGAAGACTAGAAGGGTCTTCCTCTAGGGTATAAACTTCAAAGTCAGAACCATAGTCTGTCGCAATCCTAGCCCTTTTGCTACGCCTAGGTTCAATTTCAGCGTCTCTACTTTCTGCAGTTCTAGGTTCTTCTATTCTAAGTTCAGAACTTGTACAAGGTAGAGAACCCCCATTATTTCTAGATTTAAAAGGAAATCTATCTTCACAGAAATCAGCATCAATAGATTCAATAATAACTTTATTATTAAGATCAAAAAATCTATAAGCTTTACTATTTTGAGCATACCCAACAAAAATACATTCATAAGCTTTACTAGCTAGCTTTGATCTTTTAGGATCAGGAATACGAACATAAGCCAAACAACAGCATATTTTAAAATAAGATACATTTGGTTTTTTGTTTTTCCATAGTTCATACTGTGAAATTTTAGTTTTTGAATTTGTAACACGATTCAAGACATAACAAACAGTCAACAAAAATTTTCCCCACCAATGAGGGGCAGCACCAGAACTCAACAAACATGCAGTCACAAGAGTAGTAAAAGTACGATTCTTTCTTTCAGCTTTTCCATTCATTTCAGAGTTATAAGGAGCAGTTTTTTCATGTATAATTCCAGAAGATTCATAAATTTCAGTGAATGGTTTAGAATCATATTCAGTTCCCCTATCACTACGAAATCTCTTAATTTTCCTACCAAATTGATTTTCAACTTCAGCAATAAAAACCTTAAATTTTTCAATAGCTTCATTCTTATGATTTAGCAAGTAAACATAGGTATCATTAGAATAATCATCAATAAAAGTCATGACATATCTTTTTCCATTTCTAGTTAATATATCTTCATATTCACATAAATCAGAATGCACTAACTCTAAAGGCTCAGATTCTCTAACAACAGATTTATGGGAACTCTTGGTTATTTTGCATGACTACAAGATTCACACTTTTCAAAGTCATGCATGGATAGTTTTGGAATAAAACCTTGTTTGCTCATGGTATATACTGATATACTGTTCACATGACAAAGTCTAGCATGCCAAACATTAAAAGTACACACCATATAAGAAGAAGATGCAATTTTATTCATTTCAACATTAAGCTTAAACATTCCATCAGCAGCATAACCTTTTCCTACAAACACTTTGTTTTTAGTAATTGTGTAAACATCATATCCAATAGTTTGATACAACCCAGCCTTGTTGAGAAGATAGCCGGAAACAAGATTCTTTCTCATTTCTGGAGTGTAGAGGACATCTTTCAGCATAATTGTCTTCCCAGAAGTAAACTTCAGTTCTACCGTACCAGAACCTTTCACAATAGTGGTATGGGAGTCTCCCAACAACACTTTCTTATCCTTGATTTCTGCATAACTCTTAAATAGGGACCTATCAAAACAACAATGGCGCGAAGCACCACTGTCTATCCACCACCCATCGGTTCCACCAACCATGTGAATCTCTGGATCAGAAACCATGGCAATTATAACGCTTTCAGCAGCATTAGCTTGTGCGTTATTCTTTCCTTTGTTATTCCTGCAATCCCTAGCCATGTGGTTTGGTTTACCGCAGGCATAACAAAGGAACTCAGAATCAGAATTCTGAAATTCCCTTGATGGGTGTGGGTTCTTTTTTTGATTCGGTTTTCCTTTCCTTTGGTTTTGGTCAGGTTTCATCGGTTTTTTCTTAGGTTTCAAACTCGGTTGAGTCTGATTCTTATTGTTGGAAACAATAAGAATCTCTTCCTTTCTGTCTTGTTTCCGTGCTTCCTCTTCAACCCTGAGCTTAACAATCAAACTTTCAAGAGAAAATTCCTTAGTTTTATGACGCAAAGCATTACGAAAATCTTTCCAAGATGGGGGTAATTCATCAATCAGTACATATACTTGAAATTGTTCATCAGTTTTCATACCTTCCGTCATAATTTCATGAGCTATTTTCTGAAGTTCATGAGCCTGAGCAACGACTGATTTTTCATCCACCATTTGATATCTCAGGTAGCGGCTTACAACATATTTCTTCGATCCAGCTTCTTCAGTGTCATATTTTTTTTGTAAGGCATCTCACACATCTTTAGCAGTATCAAATGTAGAGTAATATTAATATAGATCGTCAGACAAAGCATTCAGAATATAGTTTTTGCAATCAAAGTCATTATCAATCCATTTGTCATAGGCTTTTTGTTTTTCTTCAGCAGTTTGGGTCACAACATGTTCTTTAGTTTGTTGAGGAGTTTCACTTGTTGCGTCTGGAGTTGCTTTTTTCACAGCTTCTTCATCTTGTGGATTAGCTGGTTTGATGGAGGTCACCATCATGTGCAACTTCATCAGTTTGAGGTAGAAAAACAACTTTAGCTTACATCTTCTGAAATGAAGTACTTCAAACTTGAACGACTTGTTAATATCAGCAACGGTTTTCTTTTCAGATTCCATGGCAGAAAGATACGTCTTAAAATTGTTGGAACAATTGCCGATTTCAAACCTACAAAACAAAAGTTAAACACAAAAACAAGATAACGGCTGAGTCACGACCAGGTCGCTCTCTTTAATACGTTTTGTGGCTCTGCCTTGAGTTTTGTGCAAGCAGTTCGTTCTTCGTCACAACGCCTCCAGGATAAAACAGCCGAGATAAAAACTCTCTTCAATCCCTCACTCACACAATGAGAGATTGATCACTTTCACTCTTTCTTATCTTGCTCAGAAAAACTAGTCTCTTGATTCTCAAAAAAAAACAACAGTGGTATTGAAAACTTGTTTTGCTTCTGCTTCCAAAACTGATTTTTATAGCCCCAAGCAATGAATACGAATTAATGCAAAATAAATTTAATTTATTGCAAACATTATAAATTTCATTTCAATATAAAACGGGCAAATTAATCGTACCATAATTAGCACAATTATCAACGTAATTAAGGGCAGTAAAACTGGGTTGAAAATTCTTTTCAAAATCAGCAAAAATAACTTTCCAAATTCAATAGACCTCCCAAGACCCCCAAGGCCCCGCTCCTGGAATAATTAAATATATACATATTATTATTTATATATATATACCCAATTAGTAGGGATGGGGATTTGATCCTAAGACCTCACCCTCAAGGCCCAAAATGCTTAACCACTGGGCCAAGCTCGAATTGTTGATAAAATATACAAAAAACTTATTTTAAAACATATATCCCAACATAATTTATATTTAGTATTAATTGCATTTTCACTGTAGGAATACTAGGTATCACGCCGGCCTGCGGCCGGCGCTCAACCTCTTGTCGATTTTTGAAAAGTTGTTCTAATCTCTTATCGATTTTCCATGTTCCGTTGAGGCTCAACTTTTTAAGAGTTTTATTTATAGTTTGGATCATAGTAACCGGAAGGGACGGGTCATGCGGCGCCGGCGGTCGAGTAAATTTAAAGGCATATGTAGTGCCCACATTTAAATTAGTGTGTTAATTGGTCCTTTCTATAATAGTCAGGAGCATGTTTTGTTAGTCGGGTCATAACAGCACAGTCCCAATATTTAGTTGGTCGTGTCATATTATAGGGTGTCAGTTAGTCTGGTCATTGTAGCGTGTTTAATTAGTTAGATCATAGTAGTCGGATGGGACGGGTCCTACAGCCCTGACGGTCGAGAAAATCTGAAGGCAGATGTAGTGCCCACATTTAAATTAATGTGTTAGTTGGTCCTCTCTATAATAGTCAGGAGCATATTTAGTTAGTCGGGTCATAGCAGAGCGGTCCCAATATTTAGTTGGTCGTGTCATATTATACTGTGTTAGTTAGTCGGGTCACTGAAGCGTGTTTAATTAGTTGGATCATAGTAGCCGGAGGGGCCGGGCCCTACTGTCCCGGCGGTCGAGAAAATTTAAAAGCAGGTGTAGTGCCCACATTTAAATTAGTGTGTTAGTTGGTCATATCTATAATAGTCAGGAGCATATTTAGTTAGTCGGGTCATAGAAAAAGGGTCCCAATATTTAGTTGGACATGTCATATTATACTGTGTTAGTTAGTCAGGTCATTGTAGCGTGTTTAATTAGTTGGATCATAGTAACCGGAGGGGTCGGGTCCTACAGCCCCGGTGGTCGAGAAAATTTAAAGGTAGATGTAGTGCAGACATTTAAATTAGTTTGTTAGTTGGTCTTATCTATAATATTCAGGAGCATATTTAGTTAATCGAGTCATAGCAGAGCGGTCCCAATATTTTGTTGGTCGTGTCATATTATACTGTGTTAGTTAGTCGGTTCACTGAAGCGTGTTTAATTAGTTGGATCATAGTAACCGGAAGGGCGAGAAAATTTAAAGGCAAATGTAGTGCCCACATTTAAATTAGTGTGTTAATTGGTTTTTTCTATAATAGTCAGAAGCATATTTAATTAGTCAGGTCATAGTAAAAGGGTCCCAATATTTAGTTGGACGTGTCATATTATACTGTGTTAGTTAGTCGGGTCACTATAGCGTGTTTAATTAGTTGGATCATAGTAACTGGAGGGACCAGACCCGGACCCGGAGGTCGAGAAAATTTAAAGGTAGATGTAGTGCCCACATTTGAATTGGTGTGTTAGTTGGTCCCGTCTATAATAGTCAGGAGAATATTTAGTTAGTCGGGTCATAACAGAGCGGTTCCAATATTTAGTTGGTCGTGACATATTATTGTGTGTTAGTTGGTCGGGTTATTTTAGCGTGTTTAATTAGTTGGATCATTGTAACCGGAGGGGCCGGGTCCTACGGCCCCGGCAGTCCAGAAAATTTAAAGGCAGTTTTAGTGCCCACATTTAAATTACTACGTTAGTTGGTCCGGTCTAAAATATTTAGGAGCATGTTTTGTTAGTCGGGTGATAAAAAACAGCCTCAATATTTAGTTGATCGTGTCATATTATAGGGTGTTAGTTAGTCTGGTCACTATAGCGTGTTTAATTAGTTGGATCATAGTAGCCGGAGGGGCCGGATCCTATAGCCCTAGAGGTCCTACAGGCCCGGTGGTCGAGAAAATCTGAAGGCAGATGTAGTGCCCACATTTAAAATAGTGTGTTAGTTGGTCATATCCATAATAGTCAGGAGCATATTTAGTTAGTCGGGTCATAGCAGAGCGGTCCCAATATTTAGTTGATCGTGTCATATTATACTGTGTTAGTTAGCCGGGTCATTGAAGCGTGTTTAATTAGTTGGATCATAGTAACCGGAGGGGCCGGGTCCTGCGGCCCCGGTGGTCGAGAAAATTTAAAGGCAGATGTAGTGACCACATTTGAATTAGTGTGTTAGTTGGTCCTGTCTATAATAGTCGGCAGCATATTTAGTTAGTCGGGTCATAGTAGAGCGGTCCCAATATTTAGTTGGTCGTGTCATATTATAATGTGTTAGTCAGTAGGATCACTGTAGAGTGTTTAATTGGTTGGATCATAGTAGTCGTAGGGAGCCGGGTCCTATGGTCCCGGCGGTCGAGAAAATTTAAAGGCAGATATAGTACCACATTTTAATTAGTGTGTTAGTTGGTCCTGTCTATAATAGTCCGCAGCATATTTATTTAGTCGGGTCATAGTAGAACGATCCAAATATTTAGTTGGTCGTTTCATATTATATAATGTGTTAGTCAGTCGGGTCACTGTAGCGTGTTTAATTAGTTGGATAATATTAGCCGGATAGGGCGATGGTGGAAAAAATTTAAAGACAAATGTAGTGCCTACATTAAAATTAGTGTGTTAGTTGGTCCTGTCTATAACAGTAGGGAGCATATTTAGTTAGTCAGGTCATAGCAGAAAAGTCATAATATTTAGTTGGTCGTGTCATATTATAATGTGTTAGTTAGTCGGGTCAGAGTAGCGTGTTTAATTAGTTGGATCATAGTAGCCGGTTTGGGTCGGCGTTTACGGCCTCGGCGATAGAGAAAATTTAAAGGTAGATAGTAGGGAGCATATTTAGTTAGTTGGATCATAACAGAATAATCTCAATATTTAATTGGTCGTGTCATATTAAAGTGTGTTAGTTAGTTCGGTACAATAACGTATTTTATGAGTTGGATCACAGTAACCGGATAGGTTCTGGCGGTGGAGAAAATTTGAAGGCAGATTTAATTAGGAGCGGGTCCCTTCCATCTTATCGATTTAACTATCTCTTCGTGGAAATACCACAACTTAAATTTGCTAGTAGCTCTATAGATCCGTAGGTGTGCTCACTATTAACAATAATAATTAAGAATGAAATTGCTGATACATTTTAAAAGAAATTAATTGCCCTTCCGTGTATGTCACGGTCGGTACGAACTCTATAGCTAGGTAGGCACTAGGCAGTAATCGCTTTCCATGAAGTAATATAGAAAGGATAAACCTTCAAAGTTATCAGCCACTTTCCCTGTGACGAATTGTTCTTTTTTGCGATTAGTCCATTTATGGGTTTCAACTGCAGTTCAAGTAAATGCCAAATCAACAAAACACATTCACTTCTTAACGTTGACTCCCCTACCAAATACTTTGGTATTTATCCTCTTCTATCTAACCGTCAGGCAAGATAGGCTTACTGGTTTACAGTTAGCGTGGTTGCATTGATTCGTATACTGTGGAAGTGAACTGTGATAGCAACAACTCTTCTCCACATAACATTATTTTTCTCTATAAACAAAATTAAATCAATTCTAAAACTCTATGCAGATGTGCAAGTAGCCGAGCAAAAAAAAATGCAGAGTGCAAGTCTGCACATTCATCGTTGTATATGTACTCCGCACGTTTCTACAATAGACCAAAGTTCCAAAACAGCCTACTTCGATATTATCTCAAATAACTTTTCACGCAACTTCAAACCTCATTCAGGAATTTATACAAACAGCTTGTGTGCCCGTTGCTGGTGATGAAGGGATGCGTTTAATTTGATTCTTATGCTTGAACACAGCTCCTTCCCTGCAGAATTTCGATCAACACACGCATAAAAATTTAACCTAACATTTATAGTACCATACGCATCAGTTCAATCTTCCTTCAACTTGTCAGGGATAACAGTTGGAGGTTCAGAAGCTCGTCCACATTCAACATCCCCCTACGCAAAAACATTGCATGAGGTCTATGTTACTTTTATTATCTACAACACCATCAAAGTCGGCAGTGGTATCTCTCCCTTCAATTTGACAACAAAAAAATCACATTATTTACGCGTACATGTTCAACTCCAAAAGAAATTCAGTTGGAAAATCATCAATTGCATTGTCCAGAACATAGAATTAATAAGTAACCCAAGGGACAATGAACTAAAGTTACTTTAAGCATATGGCCCACTATTATTGCAAGTTAAGAGCAACTGTACATTATGTGCTACAAAATGAGTTTTCCGTCAAGGTCATACCTTTACCAGTTTGATGCTCTTTACGCTTGTATTGAGACCACAGCTTAGAAACAGTCTGACTGAAGTCCACATGTATCCTCGATCATCAATTAAAGCATTATCCATCTGCATTAAAAGAGTTAGCACATACCTTTCACGGAGATCAAAAGATTAAGTGAAAAAAAATGCAAGTGCATCATTTAAATCACCAGCTCAGGCACATAATCCATCCCTTGGACACCTTAGATCAACTGGTTTGTCATTCTTCTCCAGATGTCAAGGAGAAGAAATTTTCCTAAATTACTTCTCTTCCCTATCATTGTCTTTGATGACCTTAGTCTGGACACCTTCGTATGGATGCTCATTTCAGATTGTAGAAGTTTCCACCTTCCGTTTCTCTTTCCTCAATTTTCATGAACAAATACTCCATGGGAAGTGATATTAGGAGTTACGATATCTTCGGAATGGGAGTTTCACATTCCCATGAGAACACACATACATCTAATCAAATTGGCAAACCTGGTAGACAAACATTTCAACATGAGGCTCGGGGACTTGGTATTCATCTAATATGAGCAACCAAGAAGCGATGTAATACTGGAAACTCTTATGCACCAGGAAGTCACGCCCAACACCGAAGTTTCCAGAATCACGTAGTATCTTGATTCTCACACTCCAACTCAGTCTCAACCTGAAATTCTGTAATCACCTCACATCCTGATCCCGAACACGATGTTGCCATTGATTCAACTTGCCCTGGCAACTACTGCCAACTCTAATGTCCATGAAAAATTAAGAAGCCGGGATTATCAGCAGTAGCCAAGGTAAAAATAACACCAGCAAAAAATGAGTCATAGAACGTAACTGCGAAAACATGAACCAAATCATACAAATCCAAATATAGAAAAGTTTCTTAGTGCCTGCCACCAAATAGCAGGTGATACAGACTAATAAAATCCTTTACATTCACAACCTCTAATATGTATATCAAGGCGCCAAAGCAATATTCATCGGAGGAACTGTCAAAAAAGACAATTGAGAATCTCAGAAGTTCATAGAGATGCAAAAAAGGAGACAACAATATGCATGGTGCTAAAGAAAAGCGTAAATCACCTGTAAAATCAATGATACCAAATAAATAGTCAAGAGTGCCTCAATGTTGAACTCCATCGACAGTCCAAAACGTATTCCGGCAAAATCCCTCTGAAAGAAAAGATTCCATAACATAGTTCGAAAGTGACAAAAGTGCAGGCCATAAGGTCTTATAGTCCTTACAGGCTCTTAAAATAAAAACTTAGAAATTAACAGAAAAAATGTTGTCGAAATAGGTGAACAGGCCATATAGCTGGGTCTATGACACCACATTTCTATAAAAGTCCACCCCACCACCATATTCAGAAACGATGTAACACACTGTGCATTTAATACCTCAAGCCACTTTTATGGATTAATCCACTTGCCCAATCTCGACTAATACTTCCATCCCCCTGTACTACTTTCTACTCCAACCCCTTTTCTTCTTATTTTTAATATCAACATTCATACCTTCATCTCTGCACCAATTATCTCATCCTCCTAACCACCACCAGTAGAATTCGCTTCCCTCCACCATTCTCTAGCAAGTTCAGAATTTTTCTTCTTCTTTACTTTAACACGTCTATGTTGTCTCATCGGGTTTTGGTTTACAATCTACTTTACATATATCTTCACCTGCAATAGTAACCAAGTTACCATCAGCTCTTTCTTTCTTTTTTTAATTTTAGTTCACATCCATTCCAGATTGAAAGGCAACAGGGAAAGAGAAAGCTATAAGATAGAAAGAGTTCGTTTGTAATCAAGAAACATAATTATACAGGAAACTCAAGGAACATGACTCATATTCATGTGAACTGGTCAGAAGGAGCAGCCCATTATCTTTTCTGCTTGTTGATATGAGGTCTATAAATTTGATCAGTAATCAACTTCTTATGTACTGTTTTGTAACGCAGATATCCCATGAATATATCAATACCGGCTAAAAACTAAAAGCACCAGATTTAATTGTGACACATAAATCAAAATTGGATAGAATTAAGAAACCTGAAATTCATCAATATCTAGACGAAAATACAGTCCCCACTTTAAAATAGCCGAAATTAATCGTGTAAGAAATTACCATATATGTTTAGGTAATCGTGTAATTAGCAGACAGAGATTGTCTTTTAAAGATTGTAATTAATCACAGCTGCATCAGCTCTGCGAAAATAGAATTACGGTAATGAATCAGGTGGATAATACATAGGATGGGGAACAGTAACACTCAATTTTCAGACACACCAACTCTTTTTGTCCTATTGTAAAGCTAAAGTTCTAAGACACGTTCACGGTTCACACATGATAGAACTATCAATTTAAGGAAGTTAGACCCAAAGAATCCATGCAAGACGAAAATTAAATCTTAGTTTCTCAAATCTATGATATACACAACCAAGCCGAATAAAACAAAAATTTAATCTTAATCTTAATTTTTCATCTCCTGATTAAAAAAAAAATATTAAACCTCAAAGTGACCAATTTAGTAGTTGCAATCAATTGCAAAAAAAGGTACAACTCATAAAAAATAGAACCACGGAAAAACTCAGATCAGACGTCCATTAATAATTCAGCTAAACCCGCTGATTACATGATAATATCGAACTGAATACCTCTTGATTGCTGCAAGCAGCCATATTGTACTGGAAGTCATTGCCATCGTACCGAATTAGGATCAACTTTTACCTCAGATTCTATCAGTACTTAACTTCTTTTAACAATGAGGATTCAGACCAGTCGTAGTTATTTCCCGACATTACCTAGAAAAAAGAAACATAGAGGAGTGGGGTGTTAGTTTATGCAAACATTAAACCAACCAAGATAATGTAAAAGGCTACAACTCGTACTCAAATTGATAACTTATGAAGACTTGAATCAAGGAATCACTGAAGTGCAAAAGGGGAAGAAGAGTACCAATGAATACTCCGATTAGATATTGTCTCCAGACTATTCGTGATGACTTTGTAACACTGGATCTTTACTCTTGAGTTCTGTAGGTCTTATTTATGAGTACCTCTTGTATACCAAACTGATTGGCGCAACTTGAGTTCATATCTGAAATTAGAAAAGACAGTAATGTAGTTACTAAACATAATTATTGCCTCCAATGCAAAACCCACTTTACCATATCAGTAACAACCGTCTCTGAATCTCATCAATTAGTTTAAGCCAAAAGTTTGCTACAAGCAATCAATTAATTTCTGACCATCTCAGAAATTACTTTAACACTGTACCGTTAAAAGGACAAAGAGGTATGTAATATCCTTCCGACAATTTCAAAAGGACAAAGAGGTGTCTAATATCATTCCGAAAATTTCACAGTATCTGTCATGATATAAATCCACACCTTCAAGGCTATCTAAAACACATAAAAGAACTTTGCTAGCCCGGTTAAGGCATCTATATGCATATCGATTAAACAGAGACACGCAAACAATATGGGTTTGCCAGTGATGTTACCTGATTGACTGAAGTTGTTGCTGTTCCGGATATTGATCAGAAATGGCAGATTTTAATAAGCTCCCTCCATCATCCATTTCGTTATCTAGAAGTAGTAGTAGCTGATGGTTTTTCATTCTGAATTGAATGCAACTGATCGTCTAAAAACTCATGATTGAGTAGAAAACTAATCTGTAATAAATAACAATGAGAAATGGGAAAGAAATGAAGAAACTCCGCAATACCCAATTTCATAGAAGCTGCCTAGGAAATAAAGAAAAGGTTGTGTTGGATATGAATTGGGTTATACTCTACTACCTTGATGGCAGTTCTCGCTTTGCTCGTTCTGGGGATATCCTACACCAGAAAACAGGTAATATACTCCACATGAGGAGAAGAGCAAGTGCGACACTGGGAGAAAGGCTGTTAATCCCAACACACTGCGCAATGACCTAAATCTATTCTGTAGGAACAATGCTAATCTATGTAAAGAGGCTTCCTAAATTTGTTTCATGTTCTGTGTTTGCTCGTGGTTTGTGGACATGGTCCATATATTACCATCTGTATGAATTTTAAAAGGGGAAACACAGGTTCAAAATGTAGACGACTTTACACCACAAATAGGCTAAAGAATTAGCTGAAAATGTCACTTGATAAGCACATTAGTTTATCTCCAAACCCAATGTAGAGCAGCCTCTCTAGCCCCGTGGATATTTCTATATCTTCTAAAAAGTTGATGCAGGTACCTTCCCCTACTGCAGCTACAAAAAGAACATAATTTTCATAATTACGATCTATGAATCATGTTCTTGTCACACATGGTTTATGAGATGCATCATATGGAATTAGTAGTAAAAGTCACATAAGTCGAAACTGAATTCATGAAAGATAACTTACTCATTTGATTATCTAGAAAACATTCATAAGAATGAATTTAAAATATATTATGAGTACCCACATAAAGATAGTAAACCTCTAGAAACAAATGATGACGTGACGATGATGGGTTCGTTACACGGGCTAGATCAAGAATGACTTACCAAGTTTTACAGAAGCCACATATAAGAGTCCCGCATGTGCATCTGGTTGAATTCATTCTCACCAAAAAATCTGATAGCTTCACCTGATCTGCTTCTTCTATCATTTGGGCATACATAAGAACAGGTGTTGGTTATGAGTACCACCATACAGAATGTGTTAGGGTGCGAAAGTAGCTTTAATTTGGTAGGGTGGACACCAAAACAAATATAAATGGAAAAGCTAACTATGTCAGTCTATCAACTGTAAAACGATGCTTAAAATGCCAAGATCACATTTGTCATTACACACATATTTTTTTGGCAAATCCTTCAATTAGGTATTGCTGCAGATAACTCCAAATATTTTGAGTATACGGTTATATAAAGAGCCTGCACTACTTATGAAGTAAAAACATGAAAGACCTCTCCAAGTTAGTTTTGGCGCAATGCGGAAATTATCCAGTATTTTTAACAGCCCTTCCAGGAGATTCAAAAGGGGAGAAAACACATTATAACTGAAATTTTACCTTCTAAGCCACGTGAATAGACACTCACGCCCTTTTCCTTTATTTTCAGACTGATCTCAGCAACTACAACCACCTGAAAATTTGTAACATGAGAAGAGAATTATGACTATGAGGATGACACGAATGTGAAGATGAAGAAGCAAAGTTCAGATGTTGCATAGACAGAGGGAAAAAGCAAGTGCCGAAATGAGTATAGCAGCTACTTTAAGAAATACGAATTAAAACTTGTCTTGTCATTCAGTATGACAAACTATCTAATGACATACCTGTCAATGCACTCTTAAGAAGGTTCTTGTATCCATTATTCCCCTTTAAAAAATCTGCATTTTAAAAAAATGGGCATGTTAAGCGAGTATCAAAAAACGCCTCAAAAACTCCTGCAACAAATATTAAAGCATGAATGGTTGTCCCTGTATATTTTTGGTTCTACCGGCAAGACCGCCCTAAATTTTTCGCAAACTTAGCTTTACAAAAATAACTTGAAAATTTGAACACTGAACTTTCAACTTATCCATTTTAGATGAACTTGAAAGATGAAATCTTTAATGAAACACAATTATCAAATCACTTAATTTGAAACAATTTGGTATTTTGAAAATCCTTATAAATTCACACTGGCAGTTGACTGTATATCACTTAGACTCTTACTGTTGAAATTAGTTCCTTTAGATGTAGTTTTTGAAGTTCAATGATTCAATGATCACCACCAAAGGCAACAGGACTTGGCCGACGATTTACCTGAATAAAGAATATTAGTGAATTAATTCCACATCAAATTGGGCTTCTTCTAGACCTTCTACATTCAGCATGAAAGGATATTCTGTTATGTAGTGATTGCTAACATATATCGTTGCCTTCTTGTCAAGCGCCATTGTTCAACTACCCTGATGCACAAATCATGACCTTTAGGTACCTACAATAAGCATAATGCACAAATACAATCAAATTGGTTTGGATTAGTTAGGTTTGTAATTTTGTTCCTCCTAATTTCAATTCTATCAGCTCCGACTCAGATTCAAATCCCATTAAAGATTCACACACAGCATCAACATCTACTTACATGTATCTGCTCAGCCATCACCAACAGTTGCAATCCCAAATTCAGTCCCTGCAAGTCTCAGAGTATACACACCAGAATCCATTGCCCCATTGTTGTAGCTTCTCTGGTAGCAATACCAACAACAGCTTTGCAACTACCCATTGTATAAGTAATTCTGAAATCGAAATTCAATTGAAATTGATAGGGAAAAAAATAGAGAAATATTTGGACCTGGAATATTTTTTCTCGATCGAATTCTTCATCTGGTTGCCAATCTATCTCAACCCAACTCATATCATCATCCAAGAACTCTCAAACCCCCATCTCCAATTAACCCATTCTCATTCTTGCCTCCTTAGATGGTAATCGAATTCGAAGATCATCCAATGACATTAAGATGAGAAAGAATGCGCTCGATAAGGAGATTGACAAACTTGAAGACGAGGAACGGTTTGTTAAGAACGCTTTTCCTTGGTGGACGTATGAAAAACGAGTAAGTATCTTTGTAACTCCAACTCACATTAACAAAAGTTAGTACTAACTTGTTACTCATTCGTAATTTCAGAGAAATCTTGCGGATCGCCGGTATGTGGACCTCTACGGGAAACGATTTGAACATGAAGGATGCTACAAAATCAAGAGGGACAATTTCTATGGTCACTGGAAGTTATGATCTGTTTTAATACTTTTATGGTCAATTAGGAGTATGGATTTAGGTGTTTTTGACGCAATTGTAAGGTTAAGGCCGTTTGAACTTTATGTAATGGATGTAATCGGAGTATTATTAATATAAAAACTAGCCGATTATACGAAATCGATAGATTATTTTGTTAAACAACCTACCGATTGTAATATTCGGTTATGTTATGAGTCAACTTTCTTTCCGATTATGGTGTGGTTTGGTTCCAGGAAACAGTTTTTTTTGTACTTGTAATATTCGGAGGATAATTTTTTTGTAAAGTTCCGAATGTATGATGGCCCAAAAATCAGAATTTGGAAAAACTTATACTTTTCAAATTTTGTCTTTGAAATAATCGGAAGTTAAATTAGTTACCAAAACTTCCGAATATGGGCTGTCTAACCTTCAATATTGGCCCTTGGAACCACCTGGAGCCATGGCGTGGTTTGTTTTGAACTTGTAATATTCGGAGGATAATTTTTTTGTAAAGTTCCGAATGTACGATGGCCCAAAAATCAGAATTTGGAAAAACTTATACTTTTCAAATTTTGTCTTTGAAATAATCGGAAGTTAAATTAGTTACCAAAACTTCCGATTATGGGCTGTCTAACATTCAATATTGGCCCTTGGAACCACCTGGAGCCATGGCGTGGTTTGTTTTGAACTTGTAATATTCGGAGGATAATTTTTTTGTAAAGTTCTGAATGTACGATGGCCCAAAAATCAGAATTTGGAAAAACTTATACTTTTCAAATTTTGTCTTTGAAATAATCGGAAGTTAAATTAGTTACCAAAACTTCCGAATATGGGATGTCTAACCTTCAATATTGGCCCTTGGAACCACCTGGAGCCATGGCGTGGTTTGTTTTGAACTTGTAATATTCGGAGGATAGTTTTTTTGTAAAGTTCCGAATGTACGATGGCCCAAAAATCAGAATTTGGAAAAACTTATACTTTTCAAATTTTGTCTTTGAAATAATCGGAAGTTAAATTAGTTACCAAAACTTCCGAATATGGGCTGTCTAACCTTCAATATTGGCCCTTGGAACCACCTGGAGCCATGGCGTGGTTTGTTTTGAACTTATAATATTCGGAGGATAGGTTTTTTGTAAAGTTCCGAATGTACAATGGCCCAAAAATCAGAATTTGGAAAAACTTATACTTTTCAAATTTTTCTTTGAAATAATCGGAAGTTAAATTAGTTACCAAAACTTCCGAATATGGGTTTTCTAACCTTCAATATTGGCCCTTGGAACCACCTGGAGCCATGGCGTGGTTTGTTTGAACTTGTAATATTCGAAGGATAATTTTTTTGTAAAGTTCCGAATGTACGATGGCCCAAAAATCAGAATTTGGAAAAACTTATACTTTTCAAATTTTGTCTTTGAAATAATCGGAAGTTAAATTAGTTACCAAAACTTCCGAATATGGGCTGTCTAACCTTCAATATTGGCCCTTGGAACCACCTGGAGCCATGGCGTGGTTTGTTTTGAACTTGTAATATTCGGAGGATAGGTTTTTTGTAAAGTTCCGAATGTACGATGGCCCAAAAATCAGAATTTGGAAAAACTTATACTTTTCAAATTTTGTCTTTGAAATAATCGGAAGTTAAATTAGTTACCAAAACTTCCGAGTATGGGCTGTCTAACCTTCAATCTTGGCCCTTGGAACCACCTGGAGCCATGGCGTGGTTTGTTTTGAACTTGTAATATTCGGAGGATAGGTTTTTTGTAAAGTTCCGAATGTACGATGGCCCAAAAATCAGAATTTGGAAAAACTTATACTTTTCAAATTTTGTCTTTGAAATAATCGGAAGTTAAATTAGTTACCAAAACTTCCGAATATGGGCTGTCTAACCTTCAATATTGGCCCTTGGAACCACCTGGAGCCATGTCGTGGTTTGTTTTGAACTTGTAATATTCGGAGGATAGGTTTTTTGTAAAGTTCCGAATGTACGATGGCCCAAAAATCAGAATTTGGAAAAACTTATACTTTTCAAATTTTGTCTTTGAAATAATCGGAAGTTAAATTAGTTACAAAAACTTCCGAATATGGGTTGTCTAACCTTCAATATTGGCCCTTGGAACCACCTTGAGCCATGTCGTGGTTTGTTTTGAACTTGTGATATTCGGAGGATAGGTTTTTTGTAAAGTTCCGAATGTACGATGGCCCAAAAATCAGAATTTGGAAAAACTTATACTTTTCAAATTTTGTCTTTGAAATAATCGGAAGTTAAATTAGTTACCAAAACTTCCGAATATACCACACAAATCATTGTCATTTGAACTGTCTAACTTAGTGGTAGGCTTGGGAATGTGTGTAAAATAAGAGAATAAGAAGCCTACATGTTATAACCGCAAGTGCACGGTGTCGTGATGTAGTGTGTGCAAGTGCGAGTCGATCCACAGAGACTTGTGTGTGTAAGTTGAAGTTTCCTAAACTATTCTAAACTAAGCAGTGACAGTAAACAAGAATGTGAACTTCAGTGGCAGTGAGCCAAAGAACACAGAGTGTAAACACTAAGAATGAAGGTACTAGGGCAGTGAATCCACCACTAACTTATACTAGTTATTATACTAGTGATCCTAACCTTGTCCTTATAGTTGATAACAGGGGAGACGCAAGTCTTCTGTGTATCTAAGGTACCTCCTATATGAATAAATCAATCACAACAGCTAAGGTATCTTCTCCAAAGCATCAGATGTCTGTTTAAGGCACAGCTGATCAAAGGGTCAAGATGTGTAATGAATCATGAGCTGCAGTTCTACAACACTGGAGTGTTCTAACTACAATGGATGCATGACATTCACTGTGAAAGGCTAGTGTTGAAGCCATAAGACTGAGTTTCAATTTAAACATTTAAGCACAACAAGATTAATGCCATTAGCATGAATAATAAGTAACAAACTAGAGCTTCATCTAAACCCTAGCAGATGGAATTAAAACATCATGAACATAATTGACAGTGAAAAACAATTGAAAATAACACAGTTGAGGAACTGGCTATTCCAGTCCTCTTGGGTGAAGCTCTGGCTAGCCCAGGCATACTTCTAACACATACCCATCATCCCTATTTATACACAAACCAACTTTAGGGTTAACACCCTTTTACCCAAAACAGTGAAATTAGGGTTTGGTGAAATCAAAATTAGGTTTTACCTAATCACTGATAGCAATTATAACTCTTTACCCGTGCCTTTATTTCCTCTCCTGATGCAACCCATGCCTTCAATTTGTACATGCAAGCTCAATCCCAAAAATCCCCAAATTAACAGTAAAATTAGGGTTTTGATTTTTTTACTCACCAACTGTGATGAGACGAATCAATCGTCTACCCATACTTCTTATTCGTATTCTCCTGCTCCCCACGCCTCCAATTGCTTCTCAATTTCGACCTAATTCCCAATTTTACACGCTAGGGTTTCTGATAGAAAACGTACAAAAATTGAGAAAATAGGTGGCTAAGGAGAAGGGAAAATGATGGGATTAGGTTCCTTTGATGGACGTGGTGGTTATGATGATGGTTGAGGTGGTGACAGAGAGTTGGTGGCGGAGCAGGTGGTGGAAATGGTGGTGGTATGGCGTTGTGAAGAAGAGGGGAAGGAGGAAGAGAACTCGATAGAGTTTCTCTTAGGAATTGTTTGGTTTAGGGTAAATAGGTTAGGGTTCTAGAGTGTTGAGCGGACCCACCGAGACCGTTGGATGATATGAGATGAGTTGGATCTAACGGCTAGATGGAGGCAGATCTTGAGCGACCGTTGGATGCAAAAATACAACGAAACTGACGGCTCAAGATGGAGTTAGGTGCTGTAGTGTGAAGCAGAATCTTCAGATTTTGATGCACGACGATGAAGCGACCGTAGGATGCTGAGATGATCCAATCTGACGGCTAGAAAGGGAAACGGGTATGGATTTAGGAATTGGATTTGGGTGAGGGTTTTGGGCCTTGGGTATGCCAAGCCCATATCTTCTTTAAGAACAATTCTTCCTCTTCAATCCCACTTCTAGCCTTTTGGTCTTGTGCACAACATTCTTCGTGGCTTCCTTGTGAAGTTCCTCCCGGCTTTTCACCACTTTTCTGCTCTTTTCGCTCCGCTATTCATCTAGTCTTTATTTAGTACCTAAAAATGCAAAATTAATTAATAAAAATATTTATTCTTGAAAACAATGAAAATACAGAATATGGGATAAAATGTAGAATTAATGCACAAAAGATGAGTTTAATGCCAAGAAAAATATATAAAAATATGCACTTTTTAGCACTCATCACTTAGTTACCCAAACAAATTTCCGAATGTACAACAAAAATCATTGTCATTTATCTGCTCTTCTTTAATTTACGACCGTGACTACCTCCCAGTCCTGCACGGCCACGGGTTTGAGCACCTTCAGTTGGAGCAGCTTCAGTTGGAGCAACTTCAGCGCTCGATGAAGCTCGAGTTCTTTTACCCGTCTTTGATACTTCCACCTTGGGCTGATGCCTCTTCGTGACTTTCTCCCCAAACTGGTCAGCATAATCTTCGTTATCCATATTATCAACTAGATCTCTAGCCTCTTTGATCTTCTCAGCTGGCATGGGATCTCCGCTCTTCAGGCATGCAGTTAACATTTCGGAAACACGCTTGAACCTATTCACCTGTTTTTTATACGTAATGACATAACATCAAACGGTAATTACCTAAGATTTATAGGAATAATATAAAATGAACAAAAATATAAGAACACGCACCAGTCTATCATAACCAGCTGGTTTGTCTTTGATGATACAATTATAACTTGAACCCGCCGCAGTAGTGTTGGATTTGATTTCACGGATAACCAAAGGATGTGATACCTTGTTATACCAACTCATATAGTCTGGAGAATTTTCATCACCTCGGGTGGTTCGTCTACCAGTGTCGATAATGAAGTCATTCCTCTTATCCCAGTTATCAAGAACATTAGGTGGGCCTGTGTGAACAATCGTGAGATTATCACCACTAGAAGAGCACAACTCCAACTCCAATTTGTAGTAATCCCCCATTTTCTCCACAGGTTGCTGTTGTATATACCCGTGTTGTCGCATCACCCTAGAGGGGTTATACATCACATATCCTGTGGGGTGCCACAACGGTCCAAAATAAAGGGACAAGTCCGACCGAACATTTATATGCCCACTGGATCGATCGATCTTCCTTGTATGGATCAAAGCATACGTCTGAGGCCTTCAATTGGTCCCAAATCTCCCTCATGCGAATCAACTGCTGCTCTTTTGTCCTAGAACGGTTGTCTTCAAATATATACTTTTTTCCTCTAGGAGTACCTTTGCACCACCCCGGGTTCTCTCCGGCCAACTTCAGGATAGGGAAGTGGTTATAGATCCATGCCTATATACATAAGAAACCAAGTTTTAGTAAATAGATTGTGCATATTCGGTTGTAATTTCCAAACTTTATTTCCGATTATATATAATCGAAAATAAAACTGAATACCTATCCGCCGAATACCAAACATTCGGAAATAGAGATGGATCAGTTCCTACCGAATATGCGTCATTTGGAGTTCAGTAACCTATAGTTTTTCTGGCCTGTATATTCGGTAGTAATTTCCAAACTTTATTTCCGATTATATATAATCGGAACTAAAACTGAATACCTATCCACCGAATACCAAACATTCGGAAATAGAGGTGGATCATTTCCTAACGAATATGCGTCATTTGGAGTTCAGTAACCTATAGTTTTTCTGGCCTGTATATTCGGTTCTAATATCAAAAAAATATTTCCGATTGTATATAATCGGAAAACAAAGTAAGTACCTAACCACCGAATACCAAACATTCGGAAATAGAGATGGATAATTTCCTACCGAATATGCGTCATTTGGAGTTATGGATATGCATCATATGTATTGTCTACTGAATAACTATAGAGTGAGTTATAGAGTTAAAGAAAAAACCTGCAATAGAGCCACATTCCCGGCAACTTGGCAGGTTCCTAGCCTCGAAGCCTTTCTCAACTCTTCCATCAAGAATGCTAGGCATGCCGTGCCCCAAGAATAGTCACCGACTTCATGGAGAGGATCCAAAAGTTGTATAAGGTTGGCGTCGATCCGGTTGCCAGAAGTATTGGGGAATATGACACATCCCAATACACAAAGGAGATATGCGGTGGCAGCGTGGTTCACTTGCTCATCAGTTAACGTTCCATTCTTTTCCTTCTCCAAGGTGCCTCGAACATATTCATCAAAGCTGTAATGTTGATCTGTCTTGTTCTGTAACTTGCATGCCTCCTAAACTCTGCTGTTGTTGTCTCTTCATCCCAACCTAAGCACTTTTAGTTAGAGCATAAAGTTGTGCCCAACTTAACTGCTTTGTGTAGTTAAACTTCACAGCTGTGCCTTGGTCGGGAAGGTTAAGAATCTGCACAACATCATCCGGAGTAATCGTCATCTCCCCAAACGGCATATGGAAAGTATCGGTCTCAGGATACATTCTCTCCACGAACGCCGATATGGCCACACGATCATGTTCCAACAATGAATTCTCGGCGGCATTAGCTAACCCCGAGTTGGCAACAATTGACTTGAACCTTTCACATTCACCGGATAAAGGCCACGCAAGCATTTTTGTTGGTGCGGCGGTAGGTTTGAGTAGACGGACCGCATCTTGATGATCCTATTAAAGTACATAAAAAAACTTAATACAATATTACGATATAACACATAGACAATACATTAATAAAAAATAGTAATTTTATTACCTCGGTTTCGTATATTTCTCTGGCCCATGAGTCTTTGTATCCAAATAGCAATTTTCCTCCATCCGCCGGTAGCCCAAGGATTGTGCCTGCTGGAATACCCTTCTTCTTCAAGTGCTGAGGGACAAGATGTGATGCTTTCTTAGCAATATCCTTCTTTACACCATCTTTTTTTTTTGGCTTTTTGGGTACCACTTGGTTGTCCTTCTTCTTCTACTCTTGGCACTGGATCAACTGGTTCAATTTCATGGGGGGTGTAACTTGTGGAGCAGTTGGTTCTGCACTTTGTTGAGCGGCTTGTTCAACACTTGGTTGCACCCCTTGTTCACTGCCTTGTTGTTCTACTTGTTCAGCACTTGGTTGCACTCCTTGTTGACTGCATTGTTCTTATAAGCTTTGTTGAGCACTTGAATTATCTTTGGCGCTCCTTTCCCTCCTAGCACTAGCTGTCACTTTCTTCCTCCTTTCTCGACTTTGTCTAAACAACAAAGAAAGGAACAATATTTACAAACTATACAATCGGAAGACAAAGTATGGAAATATAACCCGAATGAACACATTCGGAAGTAAAAAGACACATACTGTTCCCGAATACTAAACAATCGAAATATAACTAAACATGTTTATAACCGAATATGCATCAATTGGAGTTCAGAAGCTGTAAATTTTTCATCCTACACAATCGGAAGACAAAGTGCACATCTATAACCCGAATGTACAAATTCGGAAGTAAGAAGACACATATTTTTTCCGAATGAAAAACAATCGGAATATAACTAAACATGTTTACAACCGAATATTCATCAACTGGAGTTTCAGAAACTCTAAAATTTTATCCTACACAATCGGAGGTATAAAACATTATATTGTCTTCCGAATAAATACTGGCCCCAAAATGGGATTTTTCCTATATCAGAAATTTTGAGATTTTTTCAATATATACATTCGGTAGTGAGTGTTCTTCCGAATACTCTGTGTCTACTTAAACATATTCGGTAGCCAGAAAATTCATTAAACTACCGATTATTAGCAGTTTGTATCCAGGAAGATATGGCCACCAATATTCGGCAGATAATCATCAAATCTTTCTCCCGAATACTGTCGATGTTCTTGAGAAATGAAGAACACGACTACATTCGGAAGTAAATGAGCATGAATATCGTCCGAATCTGGATAAATAACCGAAAACCCTAGAAATTTTTTTTCTCGATTCGACGAATTAAAGCGAAATAAACACCAAAAATGATAGATTTTTACCTAATTGGGGCCATTTGAAGTTGACGAAGTGTTTGACTATCGGAATCGCCACCACCGACTACATTGCCGGGTACTTGTTCTTCGCGTTCTTCGCGTTCTTCTTCATTTGCAGCAAGAATTTCTTTATTTCTTGCTAAAATCCCAATCTTTGGATCGATACCCCGAGCAACATTTTTGGTTCTAGGTTTGTGGGTTTCATTTCCCTTATCCATTGTTTTATAAACGAATCGACGATGTTTTGATTTTACGATTCGCGACGATGTTTCGGTTGAACGAGGAAAGTTTTTTTTCTTCCACAATCGGAAGATATGAAACTGGAAGAAGAAGAGTTGAAATGAGTAGATTTTTTTTTGATTTGGTTTTTATACGGTTTTACCAGAAGGGCATTTATGTAACTTCAATATCATATAGGGTACCCCTTAACTAGAGTCTTTGGATGGGTATAAATTGATGGCCCCTAAATCCTTTTGAGTGGCCCCTAAAAATGCGAGGAAAGAGAACCCTAGATTCTGAAAATAATCCTCCTCGAAACAACTACTTGAGATTGACGCAAGGTTAAAGATTAGGGTTATTTATCGTTGTTGTTCTTGAGATCAAAAGACAGAGTTGAGGAGACGAAGAATTTTTTCGAAATCAAAAGACAGTTGAGGAAACGATGAGTTCTTCTTCTTTTCTTTTTTTCATTCGCCTGATGGTCGTCATTGAGAAATAGAATCCACGGACCCAAATCACTCTAACCAAGGCCCAGAACTACTCCCGATAGAAAAAAAAAAAAAATCTAACGGTCACGAAATACTCTCCAAATCAAATGGTGGTCTTTATCCACGGCATAACCACCATATTTTCTTAATAAAGAGATAAAATATCATTAAGAGTTTGTGTGGCCATTGACAGTGAAATTAAAGACGAAAACTATTCACGTTTTAGAGTTCGGGTTGTTTTTTTTCTCTCAACGTGTACAGAGTATTCATCATTTTCTTCATCATTTTCTTATTGTGCCTGTCACGCAAACGGTATTTTTTGTAGGTCTTGAAATGGAACGACGCTCACGCTGCGTTGCGTGTCTTTGCTTATGTGCAGCAAATGTACCATTTTCTGACTTAGTTGGAGAGTACACTACAAAATCAAGTAATGGTAAGTGAAAACAAATTCAAACGTGTATCTTACTGAATAATTGTTCTCCATGTTGGATGTATTTTTGAAAACAAATTCAACCACATATCTTATTTCAGAAAAAAAAAAAATTACATTAATGGAGATTAGCTGGTGGTATTTTGGTCCATGGGTACTTACACTGTGCTGCCTTTGAAGGCGTACTTTTCCACAAGAAGTGTTTTAGTTTGTTACCCTATGTTTTATAGGTTTTGTAATTTTGTAATGAAACGGTAAATTGGCAGGTGCGTCTTTGCTAGTGCTGGATAGAGTATTTTCTAGGGCTGCACAACGGGTAGGGTGGGTAGGATATGGCCTATATTCGCCACCCTACCCGTTTACTGGCGGTTAAGAAAAATTTTATCCGCCACCCTACCCGCCATTAAACGGGTAAGATCCTACCCAACCCGTTCTCTGGCGGGTCGGGTAGGGTGGCGGGTATAACCGTTTTAGTTGCCTTCCAGAACTGAAGGAAGACGTAGCAGGTCACTCAGGCAAGAAGGGTTTATGGCAACAAAGGTCTGATGAGGCAAGTTTTGTGGGAAAGCCAGCTCACAAAGAGAAGAAGACACTACTATGAGTGGCACGGATTCAGTATTAAGTTTAGGTTCGCGGGAATTTTTTAATTGAATTGTTGAATATGCTCAGGTACATTCAGTGGTTTCACCAAATTCTCGTACCGCCTCGCTGATAAGGTAAATGACCCGTATCCTTACTTCCTATTAGCTATTATAATTGAGTTAATATTTTTTTTTGTTTGTTTGCTTTTATAAATAAATGATAATGTATTTAGTTTCTTCTACTTCGTTTTGTTATCAGTGTAAGTAACAAGAGTTTATATATCAACTCACGGAAATGTATCTCAAAGATTTGACAGGATGCGGCATTTCTTAATCAAAAATCGTATTTGTGCTTCAAGAGATGATTGTAATTCCTGAAAGTACCTTCAGGTTTACTCATCGGACGCGATAACATAACAATTGAGGTAGAACTCATGTAGGGCTGCACAACGGGTAGGGTGGGTAGGATATGACCCATACCCGCCACCCTACCCGTTTACTGGCGGTTAAGAAAATCTTTACCCGTCATCCTACCCATCAAATAATGGATAGGATACGATTAAAAAACTGGCGGGTAGGATAGGGTTGGCAGGTATGGATAGGGTATGTGCACCCCTGGTATTTCCCCATAGATAGGCGGATAAATCTGTGCCAAACAGATTCTGTAACCTCGGATGACGCAGCTTGCTTGCATGTTTATTTATTCGAAGAAAATTTGTATTCAGTCAGCAACATATCGCAATATTTTGTTTTCTTATGATTCCGTCAGCTACCGGATTGCAAGGTTTAAGTTTATTATGTCATCTGTCTCTTTCTGCCTTTCTAGAACTAAACAAAGCGACAAACAGAAAAAGTTTAGACCTCCACGAAACGACAAACGAACCATTATGTTTCATCCCGAGAAATAATGTGAATCGGAAGACCCGATACCCTTATGTTGTGTGTGAGTGTGTCAATAAAATAGAGAAACTTGCTGGTAAATTTGTTTTGCCATTGTACACGTCCCAATTTGTGAGAAGTCAAATGCTGTTTTGTTATCCACGACTTGTGGTTTGTATATAAATCTTTTTCTAGATTGATTACACCGTAGTTTATCCTAAAATTTACGTACTTGTCAGTATTATTAACACAAAATTGGTTAAAAAGATCAAAATCAACAATTCCTGAGTGAAAATGACACTTAAATTTTGATATTATTTAAATGGACAAATCTGTAAAAATAGTCAGGATGTAAACGGTTTCATCCTATCCATTTTCAAATACATTTTCTTATTTTTAATTTACATCAGGATGCATTCAGTTTTATTCTTGCTATTTTTTAAGTTAAAGTCAGGATGAATCCGGTTTTATCCTTGCTATTTTCTTGCTGTCCATTTCATCCATACTAATTTTTACTCGTCCATTTGAACCATGTTTTAAAAATATTTGGACAAATGACCCATTTTTCGTATTATTAAACAAAGATTATTCGTAAAAAAAAAAATTTGTTCATATGTCCGCGTCATCCATATTTTCTATCCGAGATACGACATGCTACCAAGATAGTCTTAGGTCCCCGTTTCCGTTCGCTTTCAGGAATTTCTAAAACAATCCCAAAACATATTCAGATTCAGTGGATACTATACTGCAAAGAATGCTGCTCAATCCGGCCGCTGGCAAGAACTCCTATACTACGGCAGAAATGGGCCTCGTAGTTTGGATGACAATTGCTACTAATATTCCAATTTCCAGAATATGGAAACAACAATGGAGACTTCTTGATATTTCTAAAACAATGCATTGGGAAACGGATTAGTGCGGAGTTCTGAAGTAAGATGGAAAGCATAAATGTCGGTATAGTTGGTTGAGCGAAGAGTGTTCCCCTTAGCAACAAGGGTGCTGAGACGGTCTGGTCACGCCGACGGGACATCAAATGTCTGCAGCACTCACGGTCTAAACGGTGTGAATTAGCTCACCTCCAAAACCACCCAACCCGATGGGCACTAAGGGAACAAAGGGGAATCTTCACAGGGTTCGCATCAGTCGTCAGCATATGTGGAAAGGTCTGGTCTCTAAAATGAAGTTTAGAGTATACAACACGCACTAGACGGCACATACGGCCATTAGGGGTGTAAGTAATACCCGAAAATACTCAGCCTGCCTGTACCCGCCCGAGCCCGCCTGTACCCGAAGTAGCCCAAAGCCTGTTATGACCCGTCATGGGCCACCCGGCCTGGCCTGGATTAATTTATTGGGCGGTCCCGGGCTTTGCAATTAATTATGATGCCCGGCCTGGTACCCGGCCTGAAAGCCTTCTATGTGCCATTAATCATTTAATATCCTCTTAAAAAAAACTTAAACGTTACAATTTTATAATTGTCAATTTTGTGTCAAAAAAAATAAAGTATATAGTTGTTTTTACTTATAATTAACCTTTTCAAAACATTAATGGTAATATATTTTCTTATTATAGAAAGTTTACTGTACTCTAATTAATTAATTATTATAGGCTAAAATTTAAAATTTGTCATTGTAATTTAAATATAAAATAATACTATCACTTACGGTATGCAATGTTAGAAAGGAATGAATATCGTATTAAAAGTAAATAAATTTAATATCGTTCATTTGAAAATTTAAACTGAAAAAAAAATAGTGGCATGTCCGGCCCGATCTGGCCTGCCCGTATAAAAAGCGTGCTTTGGGCGGTCTTTGGGTAGAAAATTATCTACTTTTACCCGGCCTGCCCGGCCTGAAATTGTTTACGGGCTCATAAATATTAAGTCTGACCTGCCCGACCTGTCTTAGTTTTTGGACCGGGCGGCCCGGCCTGCCCGAATTTACACCCCTAACGGCCATACTGTCCCCACGGAGTCCATACTCCAAGTCTCCACCTTAAAAGTGACCAAAATCAGGATAGGAGTTGGGCGGGCCAAGCCACAAACCATCTAGGCGTCGAGATTACCTGCACACCGGACGTGCACTGCAGGTTCTCTTTCACCCATGAAAAAACCAGGCAAAAGCAAGACAAATCCAAAAAAATTGCCTACTAAAATAGTACAATTCTGCAGATGAAGACAAATATAGACATAACACGTCCTGCGCTATGTCATTGTCCTCCATCTAGAAACTCTTGACTTTTAACTCTTGCGCTCTCTCTTTAACCCCACAATTTAAAGAAAGAAATCAAGAAAATGACATTTGGAAAATCCTTTTTACAAATAAGACTCTCTTTAATGACTTGATACCCGAAGATCCTTTCTTTCTAAATTTTACAACTACAACCACAACCACATTTCACTTCTCCTCTAGTTATCATACTCTTTAACCATGTTTGATTTCGGAAGACAACAACAAGGAGTACGAGATGAACATCCTAGTGATGAAGAACACGATAGATCTTCTTTTTCTGAGAGTCCCTTGTTGTTTGGTAAGAGTAGTCGCAGTTGTAGATTGGCAGTAAATGAAAAGTATTCTGATACACCAAGCTTGACGACGGTAACCCCGCCGACAGATAACGAAAATGGTTTGAAGAAGCTTCCATCTCTACCATCATCATCCAAACAAAACCACGGTGAACCTGCTGCAGAGCAACAGAGAAATATAGAGTTTACAGCTTCGAGTCGTAAAGATGAGACTAATGATGAAAAGGATGGTGTTACATCTCCGCCTTTATGGAAATATCCTCGAAGTAGCAGTAGCATATCTAATTCCACAGAAGTTTTATCGTCCAGAAGTCGCGGAAACTACAATCGGTTTTTCTCTTTTAATGACGCCACAGCTACTACAACTACTGATTTTGTTTCTAATAGATCCCAAGAGATTGCTAGAGGTCGTCAAGAGTTGATGGATATGATTAGAACCATGCCGGAGAACTCGTACGAACTCTCGTTAAAAGATCTAATCGAACATAAACAGCAACCACAACCTACAAAGGATGATCACCATGATGCAACTCCAGAGATGGAATCAAGTCGTAATAGTACCAACAATAGTAGTAGCACTACTTCAAAGGTCTCATCAAAAGATCAAACGAAAAGCAACAGGGAAAACAACATTCCAGTGTTAAAGAGAAGTAAAAGTGCGGATTCAAGTAATGGTAAAAATGGACCTGTTCTTCTCAAAATGTTTTTACCCTTCTCAGATTTTGGCATGCATAAGAAGAAAAGGAAAAACAAGGGTTCCAAAAAGAGTGCTTATTATGCTAAAGTTTCGCCTAAGCCGATTCCACTAATAGAGGGAGAGAAGAATTCTACCACTACTACTAATACCTCCATTGATAAGGAATGGTGGAAGAAGAGGTTTGCAGTTGCAGCAGACGAAATTACTATTAGCCATGGAGGACTAGACAACAGGGGTGAAAGTAGTGGTAGCAGCAACAGCAGCAATGGAAGCCGGTAAGCATATTTTATTTATTAATTCAGTGAAGCCTTTATGATTTGTATATACTAAATCCATTATACGCTACCACCACAAATCTCCAACCGCAAAGTTTTCACCATGTTTCTTACCAACTGACAGTAAAAGATTTCTTAACCATTGAAAATGAGTCAACAACATCCAAAGTTTTCTTGAAAGTCACTATTCCTGAAGTTCTAAATACGTTTTCTTGATTTTCTTCTACGACAATATATAGTGGAGATTATTAAATCTTACTTTTTTCCTCCCTTTTCAAGAGCAATTAGATTTTAGTTTGAAAATAACTTTAATGGAGAAAACACTAAAGTAATACAGACCATAAACTAGTATACATGATTTCAGGTGTACCATTATCAAGTGCATTGAAGTCAAGAGGGTAGGTTAACAATCAAGACTCTCGTGCTATTACCAACACGCGGCTTTTAAAATAGGAAAAGAAACTCTCAGATATTTTCAATGTTTTCCTACAAAAGAAAAATATATGTACCAAGAAAGAAAAGAATGTCTTCCCTGATTGACAGTTTTTTTTTTTTATAATGTGTTGCAGGAAAATGGCTGGCTTGTTAACTTGTTTTTGGTCCTCCAACACCAAAAAAACAAAAACCATCTCACTGAAAGGGAGCAACTACTAACTGGGAATCTCATCTCATTTACCATTACTGTGCCACTAGGAGTAAATAAGTGAAGTAGCCACATCGAAAAGTTTGCAGTAGAGTGTATGACTATGTGTATATTATTCAGAAGTTTTGTGATGATGTACTGTTTCATAGCTTTTCTTTTTTCCTGTCTATCTGAATATGTATACAACATTACAACTTCAAAATTTTGTGAATGCTAGCCTTTGTTCAGAAACATTTTCATTCTTCGATCAGCTGGCATGTAGAGCGTACATCAATTATATCATGAACGGTAGCTCTATAAAAGTACTTCAACAAAATGACAGAATCTAAAGATGGATAGGCCTTGAAGATCACAAAACATCTAGTTACCAGAGGTTAATTTGTCAAATGTTTGTGTTTCTAGTTTTTACAGTAGCCTCTGCTCTTCACAAAAAGCTGTTAGCATAAATACGCACATTTTCAGTAAAATCTGCAGATGACAGCAATAGAAAACTGCAAAATGAACATGTGTACGCTCCTTGTAATCCAAGTTTTGGATCCTTGATTACATTCATGGGTAAAACTAAGTAGCTATTCCTATTTTTGTCTCTAGATTTACATTCGAATCGAGTAGTAAGACTATACCTTTCTTTCATTACTTGTTCCTTTAACTATAAGAGATGAAGCCGAATGTGAGAAATCCCAATTCCTAATTATCATTCTCATCGTCTGAATCAACCAAGACAACTCCTCTTACTTTGTGCCTAGCAAAACAGCGGAAGAGAATAAGAAAGTGAAGCAGTATAGAGATGCAGTAATAAAATGTGAATTATGAAAAGCAACAGTACCTGCGGTAAGCAGGCACAACCCGCTGACTGACTTTTGAGGGGTTTTGATCTTCTGCCAGCTTGTTCACTGCAGCTCAAAATGAACTTTAAAATTATTTTGTACATTTTAACATTTAAGAAAAACAAACAAATGAATTACCGTAAAACCATGCAACTGGGAATATGCAATGGCATAGCCATGGGATATAAACTAAAAGTACTCACATGGAGAACCAAGGACCACTGTAACCGGTGATGCGTTGAAGTTGCTTATAGGAATAGCCATTGGCAATGCTTTATCCGATACCGTCGATTCCCGTAACTTCTTGTTTTTGGAAAACAAAGCAACATCGAGTTGGGCCTGGATACTTTCATTTTTCTCCTGAATGATCAAGATAACAAGTCAAGTAACATATCTGCTAATCTGCTATACATTACACGATTGAAGAAAACAGATGTGATCGACAAACACCTGTAAACTCAACATAATACTTAGTTTGAGCAAAGCAACAAAACGTACAAGAACTTTTCATCTACAGATAAATTGTGGCATAAAGTGAGAGCTTAATTTAGATCGAGGAATCAAATAACATATGAACAGCTCTACAAGTAATTACCTAATAAGCTAAAGACTCCTGAGCAAACAAGATCCCTTGTTGCCCTTTGATATGGATTTTCTAAAGCTGATGGAAAGTTGGTAACTGCTTACAGTTATTTATATCTCTTTATATAGCTTCGCTTGCAATAATTATTTAAATATAGGAGGTGTTATTTACTTGATTACATCAGGAGCATAATAGTCATTCTACAGTGTTCTCTATGTACTCCTAATGAGAGTACTCATCTAAATTGTAATAAACATTTATAATTTAGTTAACAATCAACAGCAACCTGCAAGCCCATATGCCTTCCTACATGGAAAAAGTTTCAAATCGGGATTTATGTACATTCTGCAGTTTACCCTTTCATATACTAGGGATTTATGATTTTCCCTACAAATGTTTCAGAACTCTTTGTACCCTCTTCGCTTCAAACCTTGGCTTCTCAACATTTTCCTTTTCACATAAACCTAACCTAATCAGGACTAACCTTTTACCTTTCCACAAAAATTTTAAAAAAACACTTGGAAGTTCCAATTACAACTACTATAAAAGAAAAGAAGTTCGATAGTCTTAGGAAAACGAATGATAAGCCAGATAGAGTTGATCAATTTAATATTTTAGCATTAGAGCAAGTGAACAGACCTTCTCCGCAGATAACCTTCTTGTCAACTGATAGGAGCTCTCTTGTTCTGCACCAAATATGAGAAGAAAAGCAATAGATTGTTTCAGCAAACTAGCTACTCAAAGCTGTACAAAACAATTAAGAGGGAGAGAAGATTGTAGACGTTGAAGTCTTCTATTTACATGCGCTACGGATGCAAGTATAATTTTAGGACGTGAACTTTGCTAAAAATCACTGCATGAACCATATAAATAGAATCTTTACATGTATAACAGTAAGTTAATATCTGAAAACACATAGAATTATTAGAAGCCAGTTAGATAAGCCGTTTGAACAAAAAGATTTACATTTTGGTCAGATGCATTAGTACCATAAAGAACGCACAACTTAATACGAAGAGTGTAATAAACGACATGTTTTACAGTATGGACATGAGTTGACGCTGGTACTCGTATTGACACATCGGTACACTGCTACAGTTCTGGTAGCCGTTAAAGTTAAATACTTTTGCAGCTAAGTTCTATAAAGTTTGCTGAAATAGAAGGAACATGAAATGAAAGAGCAGAGAAAGAAACATGGCTCCTTTTTTCTTCAGTATAAGCATGAGTACAGCCATTTTATTTTATTAGGAAGAATATGTAACATAAACCTGACCATAACCTCCCGTGTCCCTGTTTCCTACTTTCTAAAAACAGTTCACTTCAGTTTGAAGCAAGGAAAAGCAGAGAATCATTTCATCTTGACTCATAGTTCATACAGCATGTAGTGAGAAGCTAAGTGCTTTTCCTTTTAACTAGTTCAAAAACTTAATCATGGGTTCAGTATAATAAAGTCAGTTTGCAACATTATTTGAGAAAGAAAACATGAATTATTGAGCAAATATTTACAAACACCAAGTATTAAATGCAGGATTAGGATCGTCAAATATCACTGAAGGTTTGTGAAATAACTCATCATTCAAGAAAGAGGTTCTAGTGAGAGCCAACAGATACAGAGATAAATATAAATTATTAAATTTGACAGAGTTTGTAAGAATATATTACCTCGTACAACTAATTGATGATTTCTTTTGAATGCTTCATAGAGCTCCAAACATAGATTTGCCATTGCATCATTGTCAGATGACTTCATGAGCCTGACTAAAGAAATAGTAACAAGTGGCATCCCCTTGGACTTGTGAGCAATCAACTTAGCAACACTGGCGCCTGAAATAGAGGAATTTAATATACAGTATCCATCGTATCAATTTCTAGATAAGGACTGAAACAAGATATATTGAGCATGAAAAGACTGAAAACTGTTATTACACTGATAAAATGGATGTGAAACTCAACATATTACTTGTATTCACAGCAACAAAACATGAATGAGAATGCAGCCAAAAAGACATGGTGTTAAAGAATTAAATCAACTAGGAAGATGAAATATGTCCATAATGGCAGATATGGTTACAATTCCACAATTCACATTCAATGCCTTTGTGACATTAGTTTTGGTTCCCTACTCCATCATATCCTGTTTGAACTTGCAAGGTTCCTTGCTCATCTACTATCACACATTTGATGCTAACACTTATATCAGAAATCTCAATCTGAAATCTACGGAAGTGCTTTGATGAAGAAGCAGAACTAGGAAGTGTCAGTATGACGAGACGGATCACTGTCTGAGTTTTTATGGATGTCAAGACCTACCTCTCTCAACATCCACCGACCACGCAACTACAGATTAATACAAAACTTGAGGTTTCAAATTCACACATTGTAATCACAACTAAATTAAAAACCAAGAAATCACCACTGCAGTTAGAGAAACATAAAGTCATGGTCAACATTTCTACACAGAAATGAGATCTGTAATCAGTTCTAAGCAAGTACGAATAATAGAATAATTAAAATTCAAAGTACAAAAGCCCATTTATATTTAAACTTTGCAATCCATATTGTTCTAGATAAATATTAGAACTGTATTACAAAGATGTCTCAGTATTTAATGTAGCTGCAAGGTGTTCACCACGACAAAGGAAAGAAACAATGAAAAGCACAGTTAATTGTTACTTCAAAAACACTAAATAATCTTAATCCAGGATCCCTCTTCCAATGTTACTCCCAAGACATGGTTAAAATGTGACATGTAGGGCCCTCTCAGAGATAGTACAAGAGTTGATTATTAAATGAGCTCTTTGTCACCATCAACTCTCCTCATCACAAATCAATATATTCAAGAGTTGTATCCCCATCATTTAGTGATTGCTAATCGATGGTGTTGACTCATTCATTACTCCATCAATTGCAATCAATGGATGATCAGATTACAAGTGTTAAATACTGATTTCTTTTAGGAGGATCTAGATGGCTAGGACAGCACCCTCAACATAAGTCTTTAACTCTACGTGCACCCCACGGGCCAATGTAACCACGCTATAAGATAACATTGTCAGCAGAGCCATATTCAATATTAATTGGTTCTGCTATTTGGAATTTCAAAATGAAAGAGAAAGGGACAAGTAGATTACAAGAAAGCAGTTGGTTAGTATGATGATGTGAACATCCAAAAGACAACATGGAGTTAATGGAAAAAAGGTGAAGGAGATTTCACCACATTCACCATCATAAGTTAGTATCTTTAACCAAAACTCAGCAATGAAGTTAATTAAAAAGGACGGACACCAAACACATCCACATAACTCAACCGTATTATTCCAACATCTCACACATCAAGGAACTATGATTCTCCTCCATTCATAAATTTGGTTGCTTGAAAATGTAGCAATCCTTAGAAATGAGTTGATACGGGTGGATGGAGAGCACACCTTTAGTTCATTCATTCAAATAGTCAAAGAGACATAATATACATCTAGAAATCGCCCTATTTACATTCTTTTTTAACCACATCCATGACTAGACTTCCCATAACCACAACTTCTAAGACACCAACTCTGAAACAACATGTAATACAACATTTAGAGGGTAAAGTGTTCATACCCCAAATCCACAGTTTTAGACCGATTTCACTCAGGCCTCAAGCTGTGCCTAAGCCTCATGTTCATCATCCTCAAGCAATTTTCAATACTCCTTAGCAATCTTATACTTGATGCTTGCTAAGCACCAATCGGATAGAAAAGATAAATGGAAAGACTAATAAGCAACTCACTCACCATGATCAGCTTCAGATCTAGAAGACGTGACATAGCCTCCAAGAACAAGCTTAACATTATCAGACTTGAGTGATGTGATGAGATAATCTACAAACTCAGACAATGAACCACCTATGCCAACATCATCTCTCTGCCACAAAAATCCCAAGTAGTCAGGTCTACCAGATAGTATGTGCTAATGAAAATAAAAAAATAGTCTATCACCATGAGACTTATCCATCAAGAATAGGGTTTCAGAAATTCATTCATGGGAAGAACTATAATCTGTTTACATCAATTAGATTAGGAATTTTGAGCAAGTGGGATAATAGTTCTTTCGAACATGCATATGTTGAGATGAAGGAATTCTGTGCTGCAGGGAGTGCAATGACAAGCTTTTTCTCCTGTTCATATCATTTATAAAGATTACTAATATTACACCTAGCAGATGGAGAGCTAACATTTGCTGCATACTGATATTCTTAGGTAGCCGCAGAAGATTCCCCAGTTCGATAACCTTAGAAACCCTGGTTACATCAATGTTTCTAACAGGACAGCCATCTAGTACACCTACTTTGTAAGTTGGCTCAATAGTTAACAATACATCTTTCATCTAATTTGCAATTAAACTTGCAGGGTAGAGCCTAAAACCCTTCGTATAACTCTCTAATGGTCAAGTGGTTTGTCAGTTGAAAAATAAGTGACAAATGCATTCTGTAAGAAATTATACAAATTCATTTTTATCAATAGCTAACGAATTTCATCACACAAACCCAATAGTGAACACAATTCCAGCAACCACAAGTGTTTTGATTCCTAACAAAATCAAGGTGCTGTGAGGATGAATTCACAATGTCCATCAGAAAATCAGTTCTGATAACTAACATTATCACATTTTGGTTTTTTATTTCTCTTTCAGTTTCTCACTATACTTGTACTCCATTATTAATCGTTATCTTTGTTCCTAGAGATCCATAAAGAAACCATCAAAACAGTACATTTATCAATTGTTATTAGACACTTGAAAAACAAAAACCAGAAGTTAAAACTTCGAATATTTCAACTATTACTCTCATCAATCATTGTCACAACTATAAAAAACTAGAATCAAACAGACTTTAATTAACCCTAATAAAAGAGCTTCAGTACACAGAACTAAAAAAAAAAAATCAAAAGAAATCACCAGTCAAATTCTAGGGTTTGGTTTTTCTGAAAAAAAAAAAAAAAAAAAAAAAAAAAAAAAAAAAAACTTATTTAAAGAAAAGAAGGAGAAGAGATTAGTTACCAGGTCTTCAAGCTGTTGAATGGATTTGGTGGACTCCCAAGTGTCAGAATGAAAATCAGTGAGATGGATTCTAAGAGTGGAAGAATTAAGAGCATGGATATGAAAAAGAAAGGGTAAATCAAGTGAAGGGAGAGAACTAGAAGGGTTTTCCCATTCAGCGTTTAGTTTACCAAATATTGGTTGGAAATCTTCAAAGATTTTAGACATTGTTAACAAATCTGTAGAGAGTAATAGTAGAAAAGTAGGTGAGGTTTTTAGTCTTTAGGGAGAGACGGAGACCTCTAGAAAATGATTCATCGATCGAAAACAAGAAAGAGACACAGAGAGAGAGAGAGAGAGAGAGAGAGAGAGAGAGAGAGAGAGAGCGGAGAGAGAATATAAAGCAATTAAGGCACAAAGAGCCTGTTGCTGTTGGTTCTGTTATTTGATATTCGTTTTCTTCCAGAAAACAGAAAATGGCGCCATTGCTGGTCTGACTCGCCTGAGGCACTGACAAAAATAAAATGCAAGAAAGAAATGTGCTACCAAACTTACAAGAAGCACTTTCTGCCCCAGAAATATCACACCCCAAATTTTACACTAGGAGGCGGAATTTGTGCATTCTATGGCTAGAGAGTCCTGCTCAAGTCTTTGGATTTCATTGCTGCTCCTAAAACTAGTGCGGGGTCTAAACATAATGAGAACTGCCAACACGAATGTACGATAAAATGTTCAAGTGCAACAAGAGGTTCAAGAAAAATTAAACCTTCAAGGACCAACGTGAAAAGATTACAATTGCTTAAGCAAATTTATCGGAAATTTCTAAAGTGCAGAGAAGGAAGAATCATTATCACACATCTAAATATTCCAAATTGTCTCAACTCTCAATTTAGGCATTTTTGTTTCATCCACCAAATTAACTGATGCCGAAATCTTGAAACCATTAATCTCTGAACCCCTCGACCACTCCAATCCTAAATCCTTACTGGAAGTCTGATAAGTAGCCTTCAAAACATTATCCTCATAAACCTTTTGAGACATAGCTAAATCCCAAGTATTTTTTGATACATCATAACAGGGTTCAAAGGTAGTTACTCCAGCATGAACATAACTGTACTTCAATTTACAATTCTCAGTACCAAACATGTAATTAGCTGAAACCTTATTTGCTTGATTAAGTGCAATTGTCCCATCTAACGATGTCCTGTTTTCTCTATGCTCATGTACATATGTCAAACTCAATGGTTTTTCCATAACCCTAACTGTATTCATGAATCTAAACGTCGCGTCCATTTTAGGGACATCGTAATCGATGGCGAAGTATCCAGGCTTTTCAACAGTAAGAAGAGCTGAACCATCTAAGCGTCCATTAGCAACAGTAAAATTATCCAAAGAAGCTCTAAGCTTAACATCACCGGCGTTAAATGCGACCGTACCAGCGGCGCTAGTGTCGTAACTCCCTTTTGCTGAAGCCCTCATCATCTTTCCTTGTGTAGTTTGAAATCCCAACAATTAAATTATCAACGAGAACTTCTATAAACTGGTTTGTGAATTGTGAATTTCAATCTAGTTCTTACCTAGGGCGAAGTAAAGTAGTACACGAGAGATGAACAAGAAAGTTTTATATTATAGACTCAGGCTAACCCTAATAAGCGTTTGGGATACACATTAGTGTTAGTCCTCAAGGAGTTGGGGGAGTCGGGTGTAGTGGGTTTTCTCATGTTAATCGTGGGGGAGTTCGAAGGAGTCTCTCAAAATTCTCGTTAGTTGTGGGAGAGTTTAGAAGAGTCTCCTAAACTCGTAGAAATTGACGTTTAGTCCCAAAATTAGTGGGTTTTGGACGCTCTAGTCCTATGCTTCCAAGCCTAGTACTCATTAATCCAAATTATCCCCGTGTAAACAGTTTGGTCCAAAATTTAGACGAGTTAGTCCAAATTTACACCGATTCAAAATTTTCCAAATTTTCGCATTACCAAAATTACCCTTTCAAAGTTAAAACGTTTTGAATTGTTTCGATTTTAGATCTCAAAGTTCAGGAGAGGGAGCGATGGAGAGAGACCGAGAGAGATTTTGGAGGAGATTTCTTGAATTATCTCGTTTCTTCTCAGCTGCAAATCCTAAGTCTGTCGATGAGCCTCTCTGCTAGGATTCATTTTTGAATCTCATCGATGAAATCGAAAACGATTTTGATCTTTCTAATACCGAAATGCATATGGAAATTCGCTTATTATTCATTTTTTGTCTTTTTTTTTTTTACTTCGGATTGTCTCTGTATTTGAATCGCTTGTCGAAGAATTCAAGCTTGAGATGTCGCTAAAATGAGGAGGAATTACACGGTTTCTCTCTTTGGTTCGTGGGAATTGAAGTTTTGGTGTTATGGCTCTATTGGATTTAGTTTTAGGTGTTTTGTTTATTCGCCGGTATTAGGTGGATTTTTTCTTCTGGTTATTGAGGAGAATTAAGTTATTAAGGTAATATTTCTATACCTTTATATTGAATTTGTTTGTGGATGTTGTGATTTTCCAGGTTCAAGTTGATCTATTGCATCTGCTTGTATTTTCCAATTTCGTGTTTTTGATGTGAATTAATGAATTGAGCTATCAGCATAAATAAGACTCAATTATGTGCAGATGGCCCCTCCTAAGTTGAGTCCTCTAATTCATTTTCTAGTGTAGCTATTCATTATTTTGTATGCAAATTGTTTGTTGTTGCTAGTAGAAAACATTACGGAGGTTTATTTGATTGAGAGTTAGGTATTAAGGAAAATAAACCTTGGCTTCTTAGAAAGATAAAGATGGGACTGTATAAATCAGGAGAAAACTATTTAAGCATTTCAATTTTGAGCTACGTAGTAAGAAATTAAAATTTAGGTCACTGAATCACTTAGATGTCTTGTGAAAACGAGGTAAGAAAACAGGGCCTACTTTGATGGGTAGCTACTTATCCATATGAAATGTTGACAGTGTGGGTGTTACTTTTCTTTTATTTTTGTTTTGATTAATTTTTCTAGTTTGGCATTCTTATTTACATAGTATGGGTGGGTCTATGGCCTCGTGCTGCTTCGGTGCTCAGGGTTCACTTTTGATAATCTTTTGTAGTTCATTTAACGAAAATAAGATATCATTGTTTTATAGTCAGCAAGGAAAAGAAACAACATTTTGTTTGTGTTTTTTTTTTCTTTTGAAGAGAATGTTGTGTTTGATAAAGGGTTGTTGTCATTTGCAATGTTGTGGTTGGGTCAATTTTTGTAATGGTCTGGTCGTTTGAGGTTTTGGATCCTGATAGGTCATAGTGTTTGTATATGAACTATAATTTGTATATTAATCGAGATACAGGAACAAACACATGATTTGTTCAAGATCTTAGAAGTGTGACTAAGTAGGTCTAGGTCCTTTTAATGTTCAATTGCTAGTAGAAATTATGTATGAATATAAGGGGGTTAATTTTGATTGGATTTTTCGTTTTATTGCAGGGACGAATGAAAGTTGCGGATTTTGGATGGTCTGCACATTCAAGTGAGAAGAGACATACGATATGTGGGACATTAGATTATTCATCACCAGAAACGGTTAAGAACAAAGGACATGACTACTTAATTGACACCTTGACTATGGGTATCCTTTTTGGGTTCCACCATTTGAAGCCGAGACGCAGAAGAAAAAAAAATTGAATGGTATTATTAAGGATCCCCACTCCCCTGCTTATTTCTTTTGTTTTGCATCTTGCATTTTTCTGTTTTTTTTTTGTTGATAAACAATACATAACTATATCCAGATTCAATACTCAAAGTAGGATTCATGCACCTTTAGCATTATCACTTTTCTATTTTACTAAAATTAGAAGTTGTCGACGTGTGTTGCATATATGCCCATAGTTTTACACATGCTAAATATTAATGTATGCATAGTTGTACACATGCTGAATATTGATGTGTACGTTATTACATAGTTATACACATGTTAATTGTTAATGTGTACATAGTTGTACACCTGTTTATTGCTACATTTAGTACAGCATGTTCTTGTCAACGTCTGATCCAGTCATGATACAAGTATGTGAACCATCAGTAGTTCATCTAATTTCTAACTTAACTGAAGTTACTCATTATTTGCTAGATTTTTACTTAACATGCTAGATGATTCCAAGGGGCATGTATAGACTCACATCTAGTTTATTGATATCGAAGATTAGGCATCCGAATACAACTCTTTTAATGCTTGTTTCAAAGTGGTCACTTAGTAGATGCTATAGTAAAATTACAGTTGATGTTGGTCTTTGTCAAAGTGAGACAAAAACGTAGCACCTAATATTCTCTTAGACAATGTCTTACTGATATAGGAACTTGTTGTGGTGTGTTCATTAGAAGTATATTTTATGTAAGGAAAAACGTGAGCCAAAGTTGTTAGTGTGCACCAGTTGATTGTTAGCGTGTACATAGTGGTACACCTGTTTATTATTAACGTGTACATAGTTGTACACCCGTTTATTGTCAGTGTGTACATAGTTGTACACCTGTTGAAATGTGCACATAGTTGTACTTGTTGATTATTAATGTGTACATAGTTATAAACATGTTGATTATTAATAATTTTTCTTATTCAAGTTTGATTTCTCATTAAGTATTAGATTACGCTAATATCGGCATTCGATAGTAACATGTAGCTGTAATTTCATAAATAGGCAACCAAGTGATGCTTTCAACTTTTAGGACATTTTAACTCATTTTTGTATACACATGGTTTCTTAGTTGTGACTAAATATGTTATGAGTGATGTTATATATACTTGCATTTTTACCAAGTACTATCATTTTGATATTGATAAATGTTTCTTGCTACCCTTGTTTTTCTACTTTATTTGTCTTATATTTTCTTTCATTCTATCTTGGCTTGTCGTGATTTCATATATTTTCTTTCTGTAGATAACGATATCGTCAACAAGAAAAGGAGTTGCATTTCTGAATAGTGAAGTTGGCAAGGTAAATTCCTCACTTGTGCCCCCTCTAACCATTTATTCCTTGTGAAATCTGTGAAGATATTCTTTTGAACGGTTAAATACTGGTAGAATCTTTATGTGCATTTTTTTTATTATACCCGCTATACAAGGTTCACTTGTTTGTACACCAGTTATGCGAAGTGTACTTTTTAGTGCACTAGTATTATCATACGTACTTGTTGTAAGTCGTGCACTTCATTTCTGCATTGATTATGAACCTCAAATCTATTAAACTAGTATTTTCATTTAGACTTGTCTATACACAACAAACATAGAATTCTTCTAATGTCGGGTATCATCACCCCAAGTCGTAGTTAGGTAGTAAAATTTAGGGACTTATAAGCATCAAAGGGCTTAGTGGTGTGTACATAGAGTGCACTTATATTTTATGTATACAAACCAAAAATTAGGGAAAGCACTAATGTGTACGGGTGTTGGAATTTTTGTAGGTGTGTACATAGTTGTACAATATTATACTCTATCATTATTTTATGGATTTTTTTGGTATGTATGTTGGGTTTTTTGGGTTTATATAGGTGTGTACATAGTTGTATACCATTGTACAATCTCAACAATATATATGAGTTATTTTTGGGTATGGATGTTTTTTTGTTTTAAAATTTTATAGGTGTGTACATAGTTGTACACCACTGTGCTATCTCAACACTATATGCATGTTTTTTGAGTATACGTGATGGATTTTTGTAAGCATGTATATTGTTGTACACCATTATGCTCTCTCATGATTTTATGGCCTTTTTTTGTGGGTATGTATGTTGGATTTGTTGATTTTTGTAGGTGTGTACACCATTGTACAATCTCATTATTATATATGACCAGTTTTGTGTGTATGGATGTTGGATTAGTTGGATTTTTTTATGTGTACATAGTTACACACCATTGTAATATATGGTCTGTTTTGTGGGTATGGATGTTAGATTTTTGTAGGTGTACATAATTATACATCATTCTGCTCTCTCAAAAATAAAAAATAAAAAAACTAATTCTTGATGAAACCATAAGTTGTTGTTTTTCGATATCATGAGGTGATTTTAATCGCATGCTTGCTATGTGTTTAGGTACTTTTCGAGAGAGCTTAAGAAAGTGGAGAAGAACAATGGACAGGTTCTGTAGATGGATGCTTTTCTAGATTCGAGTAGCATACTTACTATGTTTTTAGGTACTTGCTATGTGTTAGATTTTAATAGCATGTTCCTTAGTGATGCTTAGGTGGAAAATTGTATGTGGTGTACAAACTGGTACACCTTGTCTTGTCTTTGGATTTTTGTAGTGTTTGTACACCAATATAAACTAAGATTTTTTTTAAAATGAAAATTATATAGTCATATGGGTACTCTTTTTGTAGCTCTCGGAAAGAGCTTTCTAAATATATAAAGTTTATGAATTTTGGATGAGCGGTTCGAAAGATAAAACATTTTAATATTATTTTTATATTATTTAAAATTGGTGACGTCATCATAAGTCACTGTGGACTAAACTAAAAATATTTGGATTAAATTGTAAATATTAAGGGTTATTAGTGTACTTTCCATATTTTAAATAAATAAGGGACTAATTCGTACCTAATTGAATGGGGGTGGACTAACTAGTATATTTGGATGAAATTTTGGACTAAACCGTATTTTCCCCCCCAAACTCCCCAGAAAACCCCGTTAGTCATGGGGGAGTTTGAAACAAACTCTTAAACTCCCTGTCATTGGTAAAAACTAGAATGTTAGGGAGTTGGTTTGTTTTGGGGAGTTTCCAGTGTATTTTTGCCTCACTCCAAATCTCTCAAAAAAATAAAAATTTTGGGAGAGTCTCTCAAACTCCCTGCACTCAAAACACCAAACTCTCTCAAACTCCCTATACTCTGTTATACTCCCTCAAAATCCCCATGATGATTCAAAATACATTAAATTCCCCCCAACTCACTCGTGGACGAACCCCCTGTATAAGGAATTACTTTGACTTAAGTTCGAAAAGCCAGACATTAGGTTAGGAAGGGAACACATTTTGAAATGGAAATGATATTCAACCCCCTCTTTCCCACCTCCCTACAATCTAAACCACACATATAAATTTAGATTCTCATCCAGGTATAGGTGAGGTTCATCATTCTCCAAATGTGGGGTTTAGATTACAGGAGGTAAAAAAGAGGGTGTTGAATAGCACTGCTAATTTTGAAATAATTATAAAAAAAAAAAGAATTTAATTCGTGAAGTCAGATTCAATTTTTGCTTGTAGAAGTCACCTGAAATATGACCAGCTTGGTCTCTGAAATATCATTTAAGTAGGTACTTTATGATTTCTAGAAATAAATAAGCCGAAAAATAGTTTGGGTACATAATTTTAGAATAACTTGTAAAAGAAAAAAAAAATTGTGAAGCAAAATATTTTTTGCTTCTGACTTCTGAAATTGAATTCTGCTTCTGGAGAAGCATAAGCCCTTCTACTTTTGGTATTCAAATAATTCTGACTTTTTCGCTTTCAGAAGTCCAAAACCAACTTCTCAAGGTGTATCTAAACACCCTGTAACTTTTTATGAAGCAAATTGTTTTTGCTTCTTACTTCTAAGATTAATTCTGCTTAAGTATAGAAACAAGCTTCCGGTGTTTGGATTCATTTTGGGAAGTAACCTATCGACTTAATTAAGTCGAAAAAATTCGAAGTTGGTTTTGGAATGCAATTTGAAAATGACTTCGAGAAGCAAACAATCAAATTGGTTTTGGAATGCAATTTGTTTCTAACTTTCAGTATTAGCTTCAACATCTAATAATTAAACGCCATATAATAGGATACCAAAATCAAATTGATTCCATACCGAAGTCATTCTTAATATTGCTAAAGACACTTGAGTGGGAAAAACTCGTCCCAGAAAAAAATCTTTGCACAAAATTTTGATCCGCAAGTTCTAATTTTATGTTTTCACAGGGATTGTTAGCAAATTGAGTGCAAATCTTGTCTGCAGTATCACGGTTGAATTCATGGGTTACCTTCCTTACGAAGGAGAGAAAGTGAAGGTATTAAACCATAAATTTATAGTAAGTACAAGAAACTACCAATCAATCTTCGCTTTCTACTGATTTTACAACATGAAGGAATGAAACAACAACCCCAAAAAAAAGAAGATACGTATATGAACTTCTTCGATAGTTTATTTTCTAGATCGATATCTAATCTTTAACAACCTCCTTCGTCTCCTATTGGCAATAGTAGTGATCGTACTAATATCCAGTAAGTAGTAAACAAACAAGTAATTGAAGAAATTAATCAAACTAAGTACAAATAACCAATAAAAGAGATTCACATGATTAGCGTTAATATTGTTTCCAGCTAGCCAAACTCCACTTTTGGTACTCGCTTTGGTGGCTTTCACTATTTGCATCAAAGTAGTGCTAAAGAAATACCCTAATGTCATCGAAGTCCAAAGGAAACATGTACAAAAAAAATGATTTAATTCCTTTTGGTGCTTCAGGGTAGAAAACTCCAACAGCCCGATGTAGGCAAACATATCGGCAATCCCAAACATGAAATATTGTAACGATAGCCAAAAAACACTAATAGGTTATGGTTGGAGTACTGGGATGACATTCAATATATTGTTACTTCTAACTACGTTTTTCCACTTAACTTCGGTTAATGCAGCATATCGATGAAAACGGAAGAGAGAACTAAACCAACACAAACTCTTTGTAAATGGGTTATGCATGTTGGATGACCAGTGTATTTTCTTATGAATGGGACAATGATTTGATCGTAAAGAGGAATTATTGTGATCATGAATCCGATAGGAACGATTAGGAGTGATGCATGTGGTATGTGAAAGTTATGGGAAATAGTTGTGTCTATTGCTATTCCTTGTTGAATTGAAGAGTTTTGAAGTTGAGCTAAACAGTTACTCATTATAATGGTACAACAAAGATTAAAATCATTCCTAGGATTATTTTTGCATTCTTTACTTGGGTAATCCTGCAAAGTTTCCATGGGTTGGCTGACATTGAATCTTCGAAGTTTGGTGATGTTTGGATAGATGCCTTGTCTAATAATCTGAATAACACAAAATAAAAAGTTAATTAAAGCATTTAACTTACATGGCAGTGACTAAATGCAACCCACATAAGATTAAATGCAACCCTTTAAAAATATTATAAACCTTGTTAATGTTGGTGAACAAAACTTACTCCATTATCATTCACTGGTTCCGTTAATCAATCCAGTCGAATCAATCATTAAGCTTAATTCCCAATCTACCTGAATTGATGTTTCAATTAAGGGTTTCAATGAGTTCTTGTAGTATAGTAGAAGATCAACCATTTCCTTCATCTTTTTTTCTTCAAAATCTCGGTAAGTGGTAATCCCAAAAAAGTTAATTCTCGTCAAACCCTAACCAAGATATGTTTATTTTTTTCTCTGAATTAAAGAAAAAAAACTATGCTTGAATTACGATAACCAGAGAAGGGTTTCAATTATTAAGGTGTTTTAAAATTTCAAACATCTGATTCTTGATTATTTACAGGAAAATTTGATGGAACTTAATACATTGACGGTAGGTTGAGTGAAAAATTTAAATATGATAATGATGATGATGAAATTTGATATGATTAGTTAAGATTTAATGGGGGTTTTAATTATATGCTTGTAAGGGAAGATATAGTGAGTTTTGTTTACTCACGGTTAATTGAGTTTGACATATTTTTTAAAGGTTGTATTTAACCTTAATGTAGGTTGTATTTAGTCACTGCTACTTACATCTATTGATATTTAAGTTATCTAAAATTGTTAAGATCACCTTAGGTTTATCTCTGTGATGTAGAAATTCCATGTGCCTCCTTCTCTCTATCAATCTCATAGAGGTCATCAAAGTCTTCGGGAAGTTTAAGTCTTTTGTTTCGAGTGGAAGCTACATAGTTGGTGTATGGAATCGAAGTGGAAAGTTGAAGCTAACAACATTGAAAAGTTCCGATTCCTATGAAAATCAAAAACGACCTCTTTCACTTTTTTCTTTCCATTGATTAAAGTTAATAGCCGGTTAATTGGCTTTGAAAGACTTATAACACAAAAAAAAATCATTATACATCTCAAGTCGTTCTCTTTAGAGGGATAAAAAAAATAATGCTATATAATCGTCCAGAAACAACCGTTTGTGAAAGCACATAGTCGTTCATACAAAACCTATTATTGCTTTACATAGTCGTTCGTATTTGGACTATTATAGGATGTTCCAATCGTCCAGAAAATAGTGACTAATTCAACGAAATCCAAAAGAAAAAAAAACGAATGCCCAATATTGATTACTTATTCACCTTTAGATCTTGTCCGCTCTATATGTTTTTAGTAGAATTGGTATGTTCTTGTTGGATGTTATTCGCCCTAAATTTTAAATAATGGAATCCTTTGTCATAATGGCTTATGGATTAACCATCGTTTAATTATTCTATTTATCGACAGACTAAATGATAAATCATGAAGAAATAATGAGTTTTTGGCGTACTATAATTAAACAGAGTCCTTGCTTATTAGTTTGGTTTTAACGGTTTCAAAAAAAAATAAAAAATTAAGGATGAAGAAGGTTTCATAATTTGGGTCAATTTCCATACTAACATGGGTTACCTAAAGTGACTGTGGTTTCCTAGTTGTAGATGGTTTCCTAATTGGATGAGAAATATCCTGGAGCATACCAGAACCAACTAACAGCTCCGTTTCTGATGCCCTAACCGATTCCAGAACTCGGTGAGTTTCTGAGTTGGCGGAACGATAAGAATCAGAAGTGGACAAAGACAGAGGAATATAATCTTCATCCAAGTTAAAAGGGAAAGTCCTTTTCATATGCTTGAAAGCACATACTTGAGGCATTTCCTCGTTGAAAATGACAGGACCCAGAACTTCATAGGCTAGTTGATTGGATGGTACTGGGGTTTCCTCACTAAAAACATCAAATGCTACGGCTTAGCATACGTTGGAGATGTTGATTTCGTAACATGTAACACAAATACTTTTCAGGAAAAAAAAACATTTAACACAAATATTAAAAGTGAAAACACAGAAATGAGACAACAGAGAAGCCATATAAGCTATATTTTCAACTACAAGACTAAACTAAAGTAAGATTGCTCACATATCACCACCCCCACCTTATACAACAAGAGCATTTATAAACGGAATTGCATGAGATGGTGAATATGAATGTGACAATTATTCTGATAAAAAAAAATGTGACAATTATTTCTTACATATCACCACCCTACCCTGTACAGAACATGTATATAAACTAATATTTAATGGGATCAACTTAATATCTTATGCTTCCACCTGTAAACCAAGTTACCCCATAGTGGTTATCTCTTTTTGGTATCTAGAGAATTCTGGTTAGGGGTTATGGTGTGCCATCCACCAGAACATTTACATAATAGTTTATTATTTATTATGAACGAGGCTGACATGAGAATTATTGTTTGCCATTTTTTTTCGTTTATATTTCTATTCCGTAGTGCTTCCCGGTTTCCAAACAAAACACATTTTATGTTTTGTGGGTGGGGATCTAACAATAGTTGTACAGTTGAGAATCACTTTTCCCACAATTCAAACACGAATGTCGAAAAATTCACAGAATCGAATCTCTTTCTCTCTTGCGTCTGTCATTTGCCTGCTTGATAAAAAGAAAAAATATCACATAAATTGAATCTTTTTCTCTTGCCTCTATCATTTGCGTGCTTGGTGAGAAGTAAAAGCAAGCTTGCATGACATCATTGACATGCAACAAAATTTAATTTTAAAATCAAGAGAAGAAAAGTATTTTGAATTTCTAATGAAAAAGGTATTTTGAATTCCAACTCATCTCTCTCAAGACCACTCTCTCTTTTGAATTAGTATTTTAGAGTTCATAAGAAAACAAATAGAGTAGAGAGCAGTGGTAGAAAGACTAGAGTCCGTGATTTTTTTTTTCCAAATTGAATTAGTATTTAGAGTTGTGAAGCAAACAAATAGAGTAGAGAACAGTGGTAGAAAGACTAAAGTCTGTGATTATTTTTTTCATGAGTGTGATTGTCTTTTGCATTATCCTTCACCTCCATGATCAAAATGGTCAAATGCAACTGTAAGTCACTTATTTTATCTTCTCCTTCTTCCAGTTTTGTTATACTTCATTGTTATTTCTTATATGATATTAATGTGATAGGTGCGTAGATATTTTGCACGTCTTGATATAAGGATAATCAGATGTAAATGGACTGAATAGTTTTTTTTTAAGCAGTACTACAGTAAAACATCTCTAAAAGAATAGGTTTGGGACCACTCAAATCCTATTATTTTTAAAGAGATATTACTTAATCGGTGATAACTTATTATTTTATACATATAATAACAATATATCAATTTAAAAAATAATTCTTAATATAAAAAATTTATTTGGAAAAAACAAGAATTTCCATATTAAAAAAATAAAATAAAGTATCTTAGAATAAATACCAAAATAGATTTTTAAAAGTGGAAAATATAGAAAAAGATAAAAAAACATTAACATAAATATTTTTAGAACGGAATGCATGTGTTTTTAAAGTAATAAATCTTATTAATTTTCATGAAAAAAGATTTTTATATAGAAAATTTATGTATTTAACATACAATTTACAGTTCAATGTAGCCATAAACAATATAAGCTTTTAAATCACTAGGATGTCTTCTCACCTCAAAGGTGTATGGAAATTATTTTTTATTTTCTAATAAAGTTATTATTTTATATAATATTTAGGACCTATTAATGTTTAAGGGGAACTTTAGAAATGTATTATATTATAATTTTATCGAATTTATTATTTTAGCACTAAGGGACCGAGTCGGGACTGGAAAATTTTATTATTTTAGCGAGACTATTATATTATCGAGTATTATTTTAAAAAAGTTTTACTGTAGTACTGGATGAGTTGTACGAAATAGAGTTCAGAACTAGAAATAAAAATAGCTTGTAATCTTTCACTTCAATGGATCCAAACATATATAGACAAACCTATATGAATCCTATTGAGGATACATGGGCAACCAGTGATGGTGTGATAAGCACGTAAGTTCTACATTTTGTACCCATATTTAGTTAGGACTCGATATTTTTCCTAATAATACTATTTCAGTACTTTTGTAGAAAGTACAAGTGAACTCGATCATCCGGAAGAATAAACAACAAAATAAGAAGCTAAATGGTACTTTCGACGAAAGTGAGCCGATGCTGCAAATCAATGGGGTTCGTACTTATATTGACATACTAGTCTGATGCTACTGGTTTGATATGTAGATCGTGGATCTGAATGGAGATGGCAGTGATGGATGTAATAGCATCAGCAAAGCTAGGTGAAGATGGGTATGTACTGCCATCGATTCATGGTTGTAGAATATGGTTTGAGATGGTTTGAATTGATTATGAAGCTGTATTGAAGAAGAAAAATATTGTTGGATTCAGAGTTTAAGTGTTCTGAATGGCTAAAGGAAATTGACAGCGAGCAAAGAATAATAGGTGTTAGTTTGTGGCAGCGTGAGATTGATCCTGTTTAGAGATTTTGTGCTAGCTATAGAAGCAGATCAGTGATAGGATTCAGGTTGTCAGGGGGACAAAAACTGGAAGTGTGGTCAATGGTGCATGGACCTAGTTCTGGAAATTTTGGTCAGTTATTTGACTGGGCCTTATCATTTAACTGCTAGGTCTTTTCTCGCAGCAGCACCTAATATTTGGATATCAACAGAGAGGGAGGTCTGCTACTGGAGCCGCAACTTGGAGAAATGAAGAGAGATTGAGGGAGGAGGCCTCATAGGTGTTTTGGAGCATAAGAAAAGGGGACGACGAAGACGACTTGATCGTTCTTCTTTTGCTATTATTTTCAGGCGATTATATCCATCAACGACTAATAACCAAGTATTAAAATCGCGTGATTGAAGAAAAGATTTCATAGCAGATTTCCACCACAAATAGTTAGTTCCGCCAAATCTTGGCAGTACTTTAACATAAATACAATTCATGTGAATCCGAGTTCATTTCTTATAGGTTGGATCGCACCAAACATAGATTGTTAGATCTTTTCGTGTTTTCCCGCTCTGAAACCAATCGAAAAGACGAGGGTACCCAAATACACCACAATCTTTTAAACATCAACCTATAAGTCCGGTATCTCAAGTGATCGTCTATGAACAGAGTCGAGACAATACTACTTAAGCCATATACCTTGTATGATTGTCTATAGACGAGGTCGAAACAATACGACAACAAGATGTTTAGTTGATAATAGTCACGGTAATAACCGATTGACTATTAAGATCAATGTTAAGTAATTCGGATGAACATACGTGTATAATTTAATTTAATTTAAATTGAAGATATACACTAAGGATTATGTACTACTAAACCCAAATTCAGAGAAAGAGGTGACAGATTGATTGTTAAAATTGGATCTGCAACTTAAGAATTATTCAAATCAAATTAAAATTAAGTAATTTTGGAAGAAATTAAGTTTATCAAAAGAAAAGTACTTGTGTATCCTCCTGCAGCTTTGAAGGGGTGAGATATGGGAAGGGAATTGGGAGATATGATTCATCTATATTTCCATGTTCTTGGATATTAAAGGCATATTGATCAATTGATATGATCTTTCCATCATTTGCAGAGATAATGTAAAGATTGTCCGAAGAGGGTGATCAAGGGAAGTCAGGAACTGAGATTTTGAAAGCAGATTTTAGTTGAGAAATTGGAGTTCTAAAAAAGGATGCAATTCATTCAGTGTTGGTTGGAAACAAAGGTACAAATGAGGAATGATGCAATGGTGATGCAGAAGAAATATAAATTGGGGATTCGAAAGAACCCCTAGCATTCTCATAAGAAGAAAATAAAAGTCTTCTACCCAGCACAGGAGAAAAAAATTCTGGTCTAGGCCGAATAGGATTAGAAATATCCTGGAGCAGACCAGAACCAACTAACAGCTCCGATTCGGATGCCCTAACCGATTCCAAAATTCTGTGAGTTTCTGAGTTGGCGGAACGATAAGAATCGGAAGTGGACAAAGACAGAGGAATATAATCTTCAGGAAAGTTAAAAGGGAAAGTCCTTTTACCTAAGACGGAAGCAGATACTTGAGGAATTTCCTCATCGAAAATGACAGGACCCAGAACTTGATAGGCTTGTTGATTGGTTGGTATTAGGGTTTCCTCACTAAAACCATTTTAATTCTATGACTTAGCATATGTTGGAGATGTTGATTTCGCAACATTTAACACAAATATTTTTCATAAAAAACATGTAACGCAAATATTAGAAGTGAAAACGCAGATATGAGACAACAGAGAAGCCATATAAGATATATCTTCAATTTACAAGACTAAACTAAAGTAAGATTGCTCACATATCATCATCCCCACCTTATACAACATGAGTATTTATAAATGGAATTGCATGAGATGGTTAATATGAATGTGATAAAAAAAATGTGACAATTATTGCTCACATATCACCACCTCACCTTATACAAAGCATGCATATATACTAATATTTTATTTTATGGGATCAACTTAATATCTCCTGCTTCCGCCTGTAAACCAAGTTACCCCATAATGGTTATCTCTTTTTGGTATCCAGAGAACTCTAGTTAAGGGTTATGGTGGGCCATCCACCAGAACATTTACATAATAGTTTATTATTTATTATGAGCGAGGGCGTGAACCTGCTGACATGTGAATTATTGTTTGTCATTTTTCTTCATTTATATTTCTATTCCGCAGCGCTTCCCGGTTTCCCACCCAAACACATTTTATGTTTTGTAGGTGGGGTATCTAACAATAATCGTACAGTTGAGATTCACTTTTCCCACAATTCAAATACGAACGTCGGAAATTTCACAGAATCGAATCTTTTTCTCTCTGGCGCCTGCCATTTGCCTGCTTGATGAGAAGAAAAAATATTACATAAATTGAATCTTTTTCTCTTGCCTCTGTCATTTGCCTGCTGGTGAGAAGTAAAAGCAAGGTTGTATGACATCATTGACATGCAACATAATTTAATTTCAAAACCAAGAGAAGAAAAGTATTTTGAATTTCTGATGAAAAAAAAGTATTTTGAATTCCAACTCCTCTCTCTTAAGACCACTCTCTCTTTTAAATTAGTATTTTAGAGTTCAGAAGAAAACAAATAGAGTAGAGAGCAGTGGTAGAAAGACTAGAGTCTGTGATTCTTTTTTTCAAATTGAATTAGTATTTAGAGTTGAGAAGCAAACAAATAGAGTAGAAAGCAGTGGTAGAACGACTAGAGTCTGTGATTCCTTTTTCCAAGAGTGTGATTTTCTTTTGCATTATCCTTCACCTCCATGATCAAAATGATCAAATGCAACCTGTAAGCCATTTATTTTATCATCTCCTTCTTCCACATTTGTTATACTTCACTGCTATTTTTTATATGATATTAATGTGATAGGTGCATAGATATTTTGCATATCTTGATGTATGGATAATAATATGTAAATGGACTGAATGAGTTTTTTTTTTTTTTTTGTAAATGGACTGAATGAGTTATATAAAATGGAGTTTAGAACTAGAAATAACAATAGCTTGTATCTTTCACTTCAATGGATCCAAACCTATATGACTCCTATTGAGGATACATAAAAAACCAGTGATGGTGTGATAAGCATCATGTGTGATTGTCTACGGACGAGGTCGAGACAATACGCCAACAAGATATTTACTTGACATTAGTTGTACTAATAACCGATTGACTATTAGGATCAATGTTAAGTAATTCGGATTAACGTACGTGTGTAATTTACTTAATTATAAAATTAATTATAATGCAGAAATAAAATAAATGACACAGCAAGATTTTGTTAACGTGGAAACCGCAAATGCAGTAAAACCCTGAGACCTAGTCCAGTTTTGAATATTCTCAGAACTAAGCCGCTATAAAATATCTAATACCTACTTCGTACAGTTGAGACCAATTAGACTACCCTATCTACTTAGTTTCCTCATTATCCCTGCACCTTCAACTTCTAGAGTCACGCGTGTGAATCACCAGTCCTTTTGATCGTATTCCAAACAGTAAAGGATAAAGTTGTTTGGTATCCACTCTATTCAATCATTGGTAATAAGATATTATTGAGTCATTGAAAAGGCTTTTTATTTTAATCTAATAAACTTCTTTGTCTAGTTAGATCAATCTAAACTTTGATTACCGAAATAACCAATTTCTAGATTTGCAATCAATCAATATAGAACTAGTTGGATCACATCCAATCAAGGTTTATGCACTAAATTCACAAGATACAAAAACTAATAAGAAAATCTTCTTCGTCTTCAGATCTTCGATCATCTTCTTAATAACTTGCACAACACAAATTTAATCCTATTGTGATTAATCACGCATAGAACGAAGTCTGTTAATAATGGATTATCACAAGATGTGTTTAGATACAAAAATCGTTCTAAAGATCCCGTCGATACTTTGATCTAGTTTGAGTGAGTCTTATATCATAAGGGAAGGTTCTCAAGAATAAACAAACTATGTGCAATCAAAGTTTCAACAACCGTTAGTCAATCAATAATAAAAAACTACAATAACAATGCAATTATCTAGTTTCCCACCGACGGTACTCGTAGAGTTTCTTGATCCCATGGAAGTCTTTAAACGAGCAGTCGTAAGATATTTCGCCTAATTAGGGTACTTTCCTCTCCAGATAGACGGCTCCACCAGAAACAATGAAAATGCGGGGGTCTAAAAACCACACACAACAATTTGTTTAGAAATCTGAGAGGACTTACTCTAATACACTTTCTAGAGAATCAACTAGACAGTCAGACTCAATCTAGAGAAAAGTATATCAAAGAGTATAATATCTTTATATCTCGATTTAATTCTTACTCAAGCAAATGGAAATCTGCGAGTCTTGATTAAATCTCAGAGAGATAAGTTGGATGGTACCAAAGACCAATATCCAAGTGCCAATCAATGTAAATCAACAACCAAAGGTTGGATATTCTATTTGATTCATCTAACGCACAACCTGTGATATTTCAATTATATAACAAAATATAATGCGGAATAGAAATAACACAGACACCAGAGTTTTGTTAACGAGGAAACCGCAAATGCAGAAAAACCCCGGGACCTAGTCCAGTTTGAACGCCACACTGTATTAAGCCGCTACAGACACTAGCCTACTACCAATTAACTTCAGACTGGACTGTAGTTGAACCTTAATCAATCTCACACTAATTCAAGGTACAATTGCGCTCCTTACGTCTCTGATCCCAGCAGGATACTACGCACTTGATTCCCTTAGATGATCTCACCCACAACCAAGAGTTGCTACGACCCAAAGTCGAAGACTTGATAAACAAATCTGTCTCACAAAGAAAAGTCAATAGTAATGAATAAATCTGTCTCCCACATAAATACCTAAGAGTTTTTGTTCTGTATTTTGATAAATCAAGGTGAACAGGAACCAATTGATAAACCATACTTATATTCCCGAAGAACGGCCTAGTGTTATTAATCACCTCACAATAATCTAAATGGCATGATGGCGAAACTAGATATTGTGGAATCACAAATGATGAGACGAAGTTTGTTTATGACTACTTTTCTATCTTGCTTATCGAAAAAATAAATCTCAAGCCAATTTTACAATTGTACTCGTACGATAGAAACAACAAGATCAGATCACACAACTACAAGAGAAGTAGTATCGGTCTGGTTTCACAATCCCAATGAAATCCTCAATTCGTTAACCTACGGGGTCTCGGGAAGAAACCTAAGGTTAAAGGAGAATCGACTCTATCTATACAACTAGTATCACACGGGAGGTGTGGGATTAGGTTTCCCAGTTGTTAGAGTTCTCCTTTATATAGTTTTCAAATCAAGGTTTGCAATCCAAGTTACCTTGGTAACAAAGCATTCAATAATCACCGTTAGATGAAAAACCTGATTCAACCAAGCTAATATCTTTCAACCATTATATCGAACTTAGCTTGTTACACACAAATGAAATGTACCCTCATTTAGGTTTATGAACCTTACCCAAACGTGTACACTCATGTTGGCTCATCAAATAGTTAACCGAGGTTATCCACATGGTTACTCTCATATTAACCTTATTCATCTTATCCATAACTAGTTCAAATGACTCAAATGAAACTAGTTAAAGAGTTTTTCAATTGTATAGAAGATACAATCGAAATCAAATCGGTTTGATTCACTTAAATCAATCATGAACATTATAGCCACGGTTTGCAAAGATTGCATTCCTTAAGATTTAAATGTTTAAGTTCATGAACTGGCCGATTTAACAAAATAACCGGCTTAAGTATGCGTACGGGTATGCGTACTTCAGCAACCGGATTTGAGTTTGTTAAGTTTCGAAACTTAGCAGAAATTCTCGGTTCGAAAACTTCCGCCAGTATGCGTACGAGTACGCACACTTAAGGTGACTAGTTTAGGAGTTTGTAATTCCCAAACCCAGCAGATATTTTCGGTTCGAAAACTTCCTCTAGTATGACGCATACTTATGCTGTCTTATGGTGACTAATTTAGGAGTTTTTAATTCCTAAACATAGAAGATGTTAGCGGTTTGAAAACCTCTACCAGTATGCGTACATGTACGCATACTTATGATGTATCCTTCACCAATTTTGTATACACACATATGCACACACTTGGTTCCCGGTTTATGGATTTATACACTAATGTGCGAACACACTATATATGATTATATCCAAGGATGGTTATCTCATCAACTCTTAATTTCAATCATTGAAACTTTCTTAGAGGACGTTATATAGTTGTTGTTCACAAACTATTTTTCATCAAAGCGATTTTCAAGTTATTGAAATTATCATAATGAAACATTCCAAGGCAACACCAAATGATTGTATCACACAAACCATGTTAGATGTAACTCGGAAATTTCCATATGATCTTATTCGGGCTTTCGTCAACGAATGTAAGATGAACATGGTTAAAGAAAAAGCTTTCCAACACATATTTCGAGAAATATATAAGCGAGATAAACTCATCTCGAAATCTCAAATGTGTATAATAGAAAACTATATTGTAACACGACTTATGTCTCCATATAGGAGATAGAAAATAAATAGACTTTCCAAGTGATAGATGAGTTTAAGTCTCCACATACCTTTTGTTGATGAAGTTCAACAAGCTCCCCTTAGTAGTTCTTCGTCTTCAAATGATGAACGGTGAGAGATCTAAGCTCGACTACACTATCTATGTCCTAGTCCGAGACATCTATAAATAGGCTAAAAATCAAGACTTATAGTTTTGATCACTAACATTGACAAACATGCTTGAGATAGCAACGCATGCGAGTTCGAGCGAGCAATGCTCTAACAATCTCCCCCTTTGTCAATTTTAGTGACAAAACTATCAATACATATGGATTACAAAGTAAATAGAAATTGAAGCTCCATCCACATGCTTGATCTCCTTGGCATCTTCAACAGACTCGAAATATTCGTCACTTCCAAGTACTCCAATGATTCCAAAGGTTGTAAGTTTAGTATCATCGTTGTTGAGGATCCATAGCTATAACAACGAGAAAACAAATGTTCTCAATCATTGTTCTACAGTGTCATAGTATTATTACACAACATCAAAGTTCAATTGTATCACAACTTTGACAACAATACTATGGTGATATGTATCACTCCCCTTAGTCAATATTTTATCTCATCATGAAAACTACTCCCCCTTACATAATGATCCGTAAACCATATGTATTTGTAGTATGAACTACACATTAATTCTCCCCCTTTTTTTCAATAAAATTGTCAAAGGTACGAAAATTAGTGGGATCCTAATGAAATTTCCACGGAGATACTTCAAGACCAAAGGTGTACTAACATACCAACAAATTTAGATGCAATCATAAAGTCGAATCTAAATGCATTCATCAAGGAGTTTATAAAGATACAGGATAACCCCTAAAATATTCAACAACCACACTTCCCACAAAGATATGGCGATTAAGCACAAGTTCAAAAGAACTCTCCCCCATAAAACGTCATTCCCGAAAGAACAACAAAGGCGACCTTACTTCACAAGAAAAGAAGGATTTCTTTGGACATATTCAAATCACATGAAAAACATGAATTTGAATCCAAAAAATATTCAATTGAAATAACCACAAAATAACCCATGGTTAGTTCAATCGAAAAATACAACCAAATTAATCACAAGAAGTCCCATGATTAATTTAATTGAAATACACAACCAAATTAACCACAAAGTGATCAATTCAATTGGTCATGCTCGACATAAGAGAACTTACAGAGCAACAACTAAAATAACCAAAAGAGAATGATTAATTTAGTTGGTTATGCTCGACATAGGGGACCTTAAGGATAAACAACTAAGTTAATCATAAGAGAATGATCAACTCAGTTGGTTGTGCTCAACATAAGAAACCTTATGGAACAACTACAGTATATGCACAAAAGATGTGGATCGGAGATCGACCAAATATACTGCGGAATAGACAAGGATTCATCCTATTTTCTATCACTATTTGCAAAATGACATACAATCGGCTTCATCCTCGTAAACAAAAGTTTTATCCTTTCTTCTATCAAAATATGACATAAAAGGCTTTAACTTTTGTAATTCCAAAAGTTCATTCTATCTTCCATAAATACATTCATATCGACATAATAGAGATAACTTTTGAACAAGTATGGGACAATCATAGTTCACGGACTCAAACACACATATCCCATAAAAATTTGCAATATATAAAACCATAAAGATTAAAATTGCAAAAATCATCTTCCAAATAACTTAGAATTTAAATTAATAAATCTAAAAACATTGAAGATGAAAAATCGTTGGACACAACTATGTGTATTCACAATAATGGCTATTCCAAACCCTAGTTTCTTCTAAAAACATAACAAAGAAGATTTACTAGACATAGTCACAGCTCTTTGAGAACCTCATACCTTTCAATGAATCCATCATAGAAGGTATCACTGATTTCCTTGATTATCTTGACTGTGAAAACTCCATGTTTGTGTGTTAGGACACAAACTTTACGATCAACAACCCGAGCAAGTTGTCTAGCCTTAACTCAGTCCATGATGAGCTTATTCTGATTCCGTATCAGAATGTTCTGATTAGCAAGGATTTTAGCCTGACCATCTAATAATTAGTTTATTTGCAGTTGAAGATTTGCAAACTCGACCTTTGAGTCGTCCTGAAAACGAGTTAAGTCCTTGAAAGAATCATCAATCCAGGAGTTGTGCTATTTCCTTGCAAGCATCTTCTTCAGAACTAAGTCTTGAACAGAATCACGTCCTTGAGTGTCCTCCTCCATGCCAATACACACAACCTCTTGAGATTTTGTTGAGTTCTCCATATAATTTTTGAAGAAATGGAACAAAACAATATATATGAACATATATATGTAACAAGAAGAGACTTCTTCATAAGGAAACCCTATGAACTCGTTAAACAAATGGATGTACACGGACGTTCGTGAACCGGTTGCAAGGTAAGATGGATTAAGGGAAATCCAATAAGGGAAAACACAAAGATTTGTCAATAATTTAAAGAGAAAAACTTCAAATTAGAACCTGAGATTGATACCAAAATCAAAAAACTTGGAAAGTTAATGAAAACACATAATGTACATACGACTAATCTTGAGATTCCCATAATCATCATCCTTTCATCTCTCAAGATAGATTCAAGGATGAGATTACCTCGATTCAGGTAAAGGAGTGAGACGTAATCCCACTATGAATCATGTGAGAAGAGTTGTACATGTCTTTAGAGCGTTTAAAGTGTGTATTCCCTTCTTTCCATCTATTATAACTTATTCCAGAAGAATTTGTCATAAACCTTTTTAGATATCCATCAGAAGGATTTTTCTGAGGGCTAAGTCTAGGTCCTCTAGAAATAGGTTCCAGATGAGAAGAGAAAAAAGGTTTCCGTCTTCTTGACTTAAACTTACCAGACACATTCTTATAAGTACAGGTACAATGTTCATTAGTGTCACATGAGTTTATACCAAACATAGGAACATGTATCCTGTGATGATTTCTAGAAGAGCGATCATCCTTATAAGAATTCTGGTTTTTTGTAGAAAAGAAATTCACCGACGAGAATTTCGGATAACTTACTCCATTGACAGTAGACAGAAACAACCTTCGAGGATGTGAGATTTTTTTTCTTTCTAGCAAAGCAATGAAGAGCATAGTGATTCCTTTTCCCACAGAAGGAACAACATCGTGGATTAGAGATCTGCCTATCTTGACCCTTAACTTCTTCCGTCACATGCAAATTTTTCAAGTGATTCACAGGGGAAAATTCTTTGGAAGAACTTTTCTTCTCACTAGGTAAAGCTTTGTGAATATCAGAAGAAGGTGTAGAAGATGACTTACTCATCAAAACAGAGTTTTCCTTTTTCAAGGTGTTACACTGTTCTTGGGTATAACGAAGAGATGCAACAAGTTTCTATTTTTCAACACGATAACTGTTTATTTCTGATGAATGAGCCTTGATTAAACGTTCTTCTCTAGCCGAGTCTTATTTAACAGTATTTTCAAGCATACTAATCTTTTCACGTTGTAGAGTATTTTCTTGAGCCAGTTTTTTGATACTGTTAGAGAGAGATTCAATGAAGCAGTAGAGTTCACGTTCCCTTTCAAGAGTATTCTCAAATTCATCAATAAGCTGATCATTCTTTTCTTCAAGATTCTTGATTTTAGAAGCTTGAACATTAACGATTTCAGCAGATTTTTTTAACGTTTTGGTGAGTTGCATTTCTGCAACTGACATGTTCTCACAAATCTTGTTTTTCCCTCAGGATTCAGAAGAATATTCTAAGGAGTTATCCTTTAAGGCAAAAATAGGACTTTTGGTGTAATCAGAAACTTTGGAAGACATATCAAAATGCGTTAACTTGAGACATACTTTTTAGGTCCTAAGATCACAGATTGCTACAAACACTGACTTTTAAGGTCTTTAACGTGTTTGCCTGCTCTGATACCAATTGAAAATGCAGGGGTCTAACAACCACACCCAACAATTCGTTTGGAAATCTGAGAGGACTTACTATAATACACTTTCTAGAGAATCAACTAGACAGTCAGACTCAATCTAGAGAAAAGTATATCAAAGAGTATAATATCTCTATCTCTCGATTTAATTCTTGTTCAAGCAAATGGAAATCTTCAAGTCTTGATTAAATCTCAGAGAGATAACTTGGATGGTACCAAAGACCAATATCCAAGTGTCAATCAATGTAAATCAACAACCAAAGGTTGGATATTCTATTTGATTCATCTGACGCACAACCTGTGATATTTCAATTATATAACAAAGTATAATGCGGAAAAGAAATAAAACAGACACCAGAATTTTGTTAACGAGGAAACCGCAAATGCAGAAAAACCTCGGGACCTAGTCCAGTTTGAACACCATACTGTATTAAGCCACTACAGACAGTAGCCTACTACCAATTAACTTCGGACTGGACTATAGTTGAACCCTAATAAATCTCACACTGATTCAAGGTACAGTTGCGCTCCTTACGTCTCTGATCCCAGCAGGATACTACGCACTGGATTCCCTTAGCTGATCTCACCCACAACTAAGAGTTGCTACGACCCAAAGTCGAAGAATTGATAAACAAATCTATATCACACATAAAAGTCTATAGGAATAAATAATTCTGTCTCCCACAGAAATACCCAAGAGTTTTTGTTTCATCTTTTAATAAATCAAGGTGAACAAGAACCAATCGATAAACCAGACTTATATTCCCGTATAACAACCTAGTGTTATCAATCACCTCACAATAACCTAAATCGTATGATGGCGAAAATAGATATTGTGGAATCACAAATGATGAGTCGAAGTTTGTTTGTGACTAATTTTCTATCTTTCCTATCGGAGAAATAAATCTCAAGCAAATTTTGCAATTGTACTCGTACGATAGAAACAATAAGATCAGATCACACAACTACAAGAGAAGTAATATCGGTATGGCTTCACAATCCCAATGAAGTGTTAAAGTCATTAACTTACGGGGTCTCGAGAAGAAACCTGAGGTTAAAGGAGAATCGACTCTAGCTATACAACTAGTATCACACAGGAGGTGTTGGGATTAGGTTTCCCAGTTATTAGAGTTCTCCTTTATATAGTTTTTAAATCAGGGTTTTCAATCCAAGTTACCTTGGTAACAAAGCATTCAATAATCACCGTTAGATGAAAAACTTGATTCAACCAAGCTAATATCTTTCAACCGTTAGATCGAACTTATATTGTTACACACAAATGAAATGTACCCTCATTTAGGTTTATGAACCGTACCGAAACGTGTAAACTCATGTTGGCTCATCAAATAGTGAACCGAGGTTAGTCACATGGTTACTCTCATATTAACCTTATTCATCTTATCCATGACTAGTTCAAATGACTTAAATAAAACTAGTTAAAGATTTGTTCAATTGTATAGAAGATTCAATCGAAATCAAATCGGTTTGATTCACTTGAATCAATCATGAACATTATAGCCACGGTTTGCAAAGATTGCATTCCTTAACATTTAAATGTTTAAGTTCATGAACTGACCAATTTAACAAAATAACCAGCTTAAGTATGCACACGGGTATGCGTACTTACGCAACCGAATTTGAGTTTGTTAAGTTTCCAAACTTAGCAGAAATTCTCGGTTCGAAAACTTCCACTAGTATGCGTACGAGTACACACACTTAAGGTGACTAGTTTAGGAGTTTGTAATTCCCAAACCCAGCAGATATTTTCGGTTCGAAAACTTCCTCTAGTATGCGTACGGGTACGCATGCTCAAGGTAACTAATTTAGGAGTTTGTAATTCCTAAACACAACAGATGTTTTCGGTTTGAAAACCTCTACCAGTATGCGTACGGGTACGCATATTTATGATGTCTCCTTCACCAATTTTGTATACACACATATGCATACACTTGGTTCCCGATTTATGGATTTATACACTAATGTGGGAACACACTATATATGCTTATATCCAAGGATGTTTATCTTATCAACTCTTAATTTCAATCATTGAAACTTTCTTAGAGGACGTTATATAGTTGTTGTTCACAAACTATTTTTCGTCAAAGCGATTTTCAAGTTATTGAAATTATCATAATGAAACATTCCAAGGAAACACCAAATGATGTATCACACAAACCATGCTAGATGTAACTCGGCAATTTTCATATGATCTTATTCGGACTTTCGTCAACGAGTGTAAGATGAACATGGCTAAAGCGAAAGCTTTCCAACACATATTTCGAGAAATATATAAGCGAGATAAACTCAGCTCGAAATCTCAAATGTTTATAATAGAAAACTATATCGTAACACGACTTATGTCTCAATATAGGAGATAAATAAGAAATAGACTTTCCAATAGATAGATGAGTTTAAGTCTCCACGTACCTTTTGTTGATGAAGTTCCACAAGCTCCCCTTAGTAGTTTTTCGTCTTCAAATGATGAACGCTGAGACATCTAAGCTCAACTACACTATCTATGTCCTAGTCCGAGACATCTATAAATAGTCTAGAAATCAAGACTTATAGTTTTGATCACTGACATTGACAAACATGCTTGAGATAGCAACGCATGTGAGTTCGACCGAGCAATGCTCTAACAAACAACACTAATGAAGTTTGCGTGGCTCTTAGGATAGTTTGCGAGAAATGCAAACTCAAATATTTATGGATCAAGGTTGTTGGACAAAAAGGAAATTCCAAAACTGAAAATATTCTCAAGATATGCATTAAAGTACCTAATTTCAGTTTTCCTATTTCCAATAAATGTTAACCAATATTTCCGAAAATTCCCTTTGAAAATTTCTATTACTAGTGTAACATATTAACTAATAATATTTTCCATTGGATATGCTTTAATTGCTGGTAATTAAAACATATATTATGAAAATCATAATTAAATATTTTTCAATATTTCGGTTCGGGATCACCTTGAGTATCTAGGAATATCTTTGAACAATTAATGATAAAAGTTACGTACATGTTCAAATAATGTCGACATCTAGAAGTTTCTTAGCAAACCCTAATTCCAATCTTCACACAAAACATAAAGAGATATATGAATAATGGAAACTCGGTTTTGCTTCTTCGGATCGGTTCTACCAAGAATCACAATGTAAGTTGAGACCAGTTATACCATGATTCCCAAACTAGGTTGTAAGCGGTTACACCATGCTTCCAAGAGGTAGATTGTGATCGATTACACATTACTTCCCCAATTAGCATGTTATCGGTTACACCTTACTTCCCCAATTAGCTTGTGATTGGTTACACCTTGGTTCCAAAAGTAGCTTGTGACCGATTAAAACTAACTTCCCAAATTAGCTTGTGATCGGTTACACCTTGCTCCCAAAAGTATATTTTGACCGATTACAACTAACTTCCCAATGTAGCTTGTGATCGGTTACACCTTGCTTCATAAAGTAGCTTGTGACCGATTACAACATGCTACACAGTATAGGCTATGACCGGTGATACCTCAATTCTCAACATACGTTAAGATAGGTACTACTTTGTCATCACTAGTACAGAAATGACCTTTAGCCACGCCAGATATAAATTTCCATGTCACGCCTTTTTGGTTTTGGTGTGTCTATTGGGTATACTTCTATCCTATAGACACGCCATGTTCTATGGGCGTGTTAATATAAGTGCTTTCAGCCACGCCAGGGCTAGTAGTGTGTCCAAATATCAACTGTTTAGTCACGTTAACTTTTAACTTTTGATTGAGCGTGTTTATAAACCAGTCTATGGCCACGTTAACCAGTTGTGGTGTGTCCATAAAAATAGCCATGCCACTTGAGGCGTGTTTAAAAAGTTAGTTTTATTAGACATGCCAGTATGCGTGTCCATGGTGTATGATTTGCAGACACGTCGGTTAATTTGCGTGGCTATAAAGTTGGTTTTATTAGACACGCTAGTATGCGTGTCCATAGTGGGAGTTTTATAGCCACAGCGGTTGTATTGTGTGGCTAAAAAGTTCGGTTTATTGGACACGCTAGTATGCATGTCCATAGTGTGCGTTTTATAGACATGTTGGTTTATATGCGTTTTATAGACAAGCTGGTTTATATGTGTGGTTAAAAAGTTGGTTTATTAGACACGCTAGTATGCGTGTCCATAGTGTGCGTTTTATAGACATGCCAGGTCTATTTATTACTGGGTATGGGTATACATGGAATGGGCTGTAACTGCGACAGCACTGGCCCATCTCTGTTGAGGGCCTTTTTCTTCTCCAGCCCAACAATCATTAACTGACTTTCAAAAATAAAATAAAAAATATTCTGTCCAAATAAGAACGCATGGTCTCGACTCGAAGGAGGTAGGCAACAAGACGAATCAATCCACCAAGATGCCCCGCTATAATTGTTTAAGATTAGTTACAATAACCTGTTTCTGCTATTCCATAGGGACCAAAGGATAGTTACAATCTATAGATGAATCATTTGATTCTCCGAAACTCACAAAGAAGAAATTCTTCATCTTCCTCCTCATGCTCTGCAACTCACTCATCCATTTTACCCCAAACCTATATTTCCATTTCCTCCTCCTTTACTACTCTTTCACCCTTTTAATCCCAAACACTAGTACTAATGCTTGGACTTGGTTTTGTTATTGTTTCTTGTTTGCTGCTGAATCCATTATGCTGCTTAAGTGTTTTAATGGATTCAACAACAAACAAGAAGACAACAATAAAAACAAGTCCAAGATGCTCTGCCAAGTTAACCTGTATCTGAATGGATATAAATAACTCGTCTGATAGACTTGCCTTCTATGAATGCATAAAACCAAACGGTTGACCTAACAATGCACCTCTTAATTGGAGTAAAAGCTAATGATTAAGCGACTAGATTTAGGCTTTGTAAATAGGGTTTAATAGAGTAATGACGGCTTTGAAAAGGGTGCGCATGGCATTGAAAATGCGTTAATATCCAAGCGACAGACACTTGACCAAGCTCCATAAAAGATCATTTATGGCTAAGCTACTACCATTATTTAAACAAGGCAGGGGGAGAAACGGATTATTATACCAAAAGAAGAAAGCTTAGAAATAGAGATTAAGAAAACAGATAATGGCAGAGAATGCTAGTAGTTCAACAAATGGAAACCACAACGAGCCACCACCCGATACAGATACAATGGTACGTGCAAAGTTGATAATTGGGACTTTACCAAGCTCTGAGATTGAAAGGTTGATTCCTTTTCTGAATCAGGAGAAGATAAGGAAGAAAGAGCAAGAGGAGCGAGAAGAATTTGAAAAATTAAGGGTTGAAAATGATGAGGAATTTCAGTTGTGGATGAGAAAGTTGGATGCCAAAGAGGCACGTCGACACGGGCAGAAGCTTCAAAGATGAGGAGAGTGGAAGTGTTCATGGGGAAAAACTCGCAGTGCGACTGAAAGTGATAGTGAAGATGAAGACAAGAACTGTGAAGGAGTAGAATATGAGGAGAGCATTGATGATTCAATGAAGAGAGATGAGAGAGCAAAATAAGCAGAGAGGAAGAAGAGGAAAAGGCAAGAGTTTGAAGATGTGATTTACAAGTGCTATCTCGCTGAAAAGAAGAACAACCGTCATAAGTTTGCTCGAACCATGTCAGAACCCCTGAACGTGGATTCTGACGGAGAGGAGATTCCTGGGTTAGACCTCGATGGGGAGCATGTTTTTTTCCGGCGGTGAGATGGTGGTTTGCAGTGAAGCAGAAGATGAGGAAGAAAAAACAGAAGATGATGATCTCCAGGGTCCCTACACATCTTCAGACAATGATGATGGTACTGATGCCTACTATGAAGATGATGAGTTAAACTACAACAACAACAGTGATGGCAATTCTTGGTGATTGCCTTATAGGTACTGTCAAATCCCTTAGAACTAGAGTAATGTGATATTTTGATTACTATTTCTCTTGTGCATCTTCATGAAAACTTGTGGGGATATTGATGGTACTTTATGTTGCTGAAGAAGTGTATGGAGAATGGGGTTCAATTTCAGACATTTGGTGGTTATTTTTTGTTTGATAGATGCATGGTGTTGATGAAGATCTTAGAATATGTAAGGTGATTTTGGGGGTTAGTTTGCAACAGGTGCATTGTTTGGATAGCAGCTGGAAGAGTTGCAGTGGTTATGATGGGTAAACCTTTTATGTCAGGTAGATTAGTAATGTTGCGGCTTTGAATTTTGGTTGTAAAAAGAAAGTTGTAATGGCACTGGTAGCCTATCGGGTGTTTAAAATTGGTATTCTGTTTGCTTCTTTAGATGTAATTAAACTAGTTGTTTTCTTATAGTTGTTTGAATTTTCAGTAGTATTAAACTTGTGATGGATGTAGGTCTGAAGGGTTTGAATAAATTTGTCAGTTTTTCTTACTCTTTTTATTTCAGTAGTAATGGATTGAATACAGTAGATGTACAAACAATCAATGTTCTTGGTGAATGATTCTAAAATTCCAATGATTGTAAAGTAGAGATTGGTAGGAATGACTGAATTAGTGAATCAATGAGGTATATAAAATGATGGTTAAGATGGTAGAAACTAGGGTATTACTCCAGTTTATAAAATGTTGTTGGAGTAAGATTAATTCAAAGACTATTTTAGGCCCAATTCCAAAAAAAAAATCTATATTCAAGCCTAGTACTATTACTACTAATCCTAACATGATAGAATATTAATTTAACAATCAGTATAACCAAACCCAAACTCATCCAACATTGCTAAAACCCATCTGTATACAAACCCCACCATGATTTAAGAATCAATTTTTTTCAACAATCCATACATTCATTCTCTAGTTAACAGGAAAATCCAAACTGCTAACTTAAATTTGAACCAAATTCAGTACCATGATGATCATTATTACCAAAATAGTATAACTCAAAACCAAAAACAAAGAATAGGAGTATATAATTTACACTAACCAGTTCCTTAAACAAAAACCAAAAAATGTTCCAACCTAATCATTCATCTATTAGCAAACACAAACAACTAAATTCTATCACATGGCTTGATTATCGCTTAGTCCTTGGAAATGGTTGCCCAGATGCAGTCGTTTGAGAAGTAGGGACTGCTGTTGGTGCTGGTGCTTTCCTTGCAGTTCTACCCTTAATGTCGTCCCGATAGTAATCATCCCTGGATGTCCTTTGCAGGTCAAGTTTATCTACCTGAGGCAATTTATACTCATTCCGACAAATAACTGCCGTACTGAATTCCTCTCGACTTCATCACCAGCATATTTCCAGATTTGGGTAGGTGCACCTAACACAATAGACTTTTTTTCATTTTCCTGGTCTGGCACATAAAATACCTGCTTAGATTGGGAGGCTACAATGAAAGGATCATTCTGGAGTCCCAACTTATCAAGCTCAACCAAAATGTAGCCAAGTTTGTCTTTTGATACCCCTGCTTTGGTAACCCATTTACACATGAAAAGTGGCACTTTCAGCGAATGATATGTAAGCACCCATATCTATTGTAAAACACCATAATAATCCGCCAGAATAAGGGTAATCCCCGCTTTTCTAATGTGCATGTCAGTTGCCTCTACGTAAACCCTGCTATTCTGGTTAACGGAACCATCATGAGATTTTGTGTGAAACATGTATCCATTGATGTGATATGCTTCGTATGTCTCTACTTGTGCATTCAGTGGGATTGATAGCCACCTTAAGTCCTGATTGAAGTTTGCCCTAGAGTCTGCCCACTCATTCTCAACTTGAAATACATTATAAGGATTAGCCTCCGTATCAACGCAAAAGTTACATAACAAGAGTGACATTTTCTGCAAACTCTTACCACTTTTTGTAACCATTTGGCGAATTCTTCACGATGTTTTTGATCTAGCTGTCTATCATTCATACCAAGATATTTCTCCTTCAAAATATTCTGGCGTCGGCTGGACAATGCAATGATTAATGTTATTATCTTTACAGAAATTCGGACACAGAATCAAAAACTAAATAAAAAATGAAGTTATTTGGTTAGATCTAGTTATACTTACTCAACGTAAGGAGTGACTTCAGGCGAATTCCGCAATACATAGAAATGTGCTTTATCAAACAGATTCTTATCAACAAGAGGAAACTTAACAGATGACATTGGTTTTCCCCTGAAAGAATAAGAATCTTCGCCAGTGACAGATGTGTTGAGTTTGTCTGGTGGAATTCTGACTGTATCATTCATGCTTTGTTGGTGCTCACTGATAATCTCAATTGTCTCTTTAGCAAGGTCCCCTTCAGAAATGCTTCCTCCAGGTCTTTTTGTGTTTCGCATATTCCCTTTAATGACCTTCATGCACCTTTCAAACGGATACATCCATCGAAAGAATACAGGACCACAAATTTGCACTTCCCTGGTAAGATGCACAGTTAAATGAACCATGATGTCGAAAAAGGATGGAGGAAAGTATTTCTCGAGCAATCACAACGTCACAACGAGATCCGACTGCAATTTTTCTAGATCTGCCACCTTGATTTCTTTGTTAGATATTGCCCTGAAAAAGAAACAAAAACTGATAATAGCATATCTTGTTGGCTACGGCATAGTTTATTTAATCGCAATGGGAAAAAAATGCTGCATAGCAAGTGATAATCATGCGACTTTAGTCCGATAAGCTTTCGATATTTTCGATTCACCAGGGTTGAAAAGTTTGAACAATACCCTTGTGGAACCTTTATCTCGGATAATGTTGCACATAACTTGTCATTTTCCTCCGGGGTTAATGAGTGACATGCTGCCTTTAGTATATATCCCCCTTTGACATTTTCCTTAGGTTGCAACTCGTCTCTAAAACCCATCTCCTTCAGGCCCATTCGAGCAGCAAGGTGGTCTTTCGATTTAAATTCATTTCTCAACAATGTTCCAACGATACTATTGCATACATTCTTTTCGACGTGCATGAAATCTATGCAATGGTGGCAACATGATACCGCTAGTAGGGGAGGAGCCGGAACCATATATTGAAATTTTTTCCTGTAGGGCCTGTCGGTCTCCTTCTCCTTCCTCTTTTTTGGGTCGATGGTCCTTTCGATTCTCTTCATCTTTCCACCTCTTCCAGGGTTATCCTGCACGAATTCCACCACAATGTTCTTCCGTCCCTTTCCCCATTTATTCTTTATAGACTTTACCTCATTATATATTTGTTTAGGGGTCATAAGTTCCGGAGCCTTTTCAGTTTCTTCTTTTCCGTTGAACCCCTTCTTACGTCTGAATGGATGATCGTATGGTAGGTATCTTCTATGCCCGGTATAAACCTATTTTCTACAATGTTTTAGCCTGACATAGTAAGTATTTCTCCCACACACCTTACAGGCGTCTCGTCCCTGGTAGGGTCAACCATACAGTGTACCGAGAGCCGGGTAATCATTTATTGTCCATAAAACAACCGCACGTAGAGTAAACATCTCCTGTTTCAGTGCATCAAAACATTCGACTCCCTCAAACGATTCCTTAAGATCCTCGACAAACGGTTGTAACATAACATCAATGTCATTACAAGGCCCCCCATCGATAATTAATGACAGCATGGTGAACTTCCTCTTCATACACAACTCTGGCGGAAGGTTGTAAATCACTGTCAGAATTGGCTACACACTGTGCTGTTTTTGCATGCGTTTGTTTACGTCAACCCCGTCAGCCGAAATGCCTAGACGCAAATTTTGAGGATCATCACAAATTACAGGATATCTTTCATCTATATTTTTCCATGCTGGTGAGTCCGCCGAATGCCGTAAAACACCCTTTTCTTTCTTTTTGGTGTCGTGCCACAATAAATATTCGACAATTCTCTTTGATTGAAACAACCGTTTCAGTCTTGGGATAATTGGGAAATACCACAAGACTTTTTCCGGAATTTTTTCATGCACCTCTTGGGTGGTGTCGTCAACTTTCCATCTTGATTCCCCACAGGTAGGACACTTGATGTGATCCTTGTAATCCTTCCTATAGAGAATGCAGTCATTGATGCATACATGTATCTTTTAGTAACCTGAACCCAAATCTCTCATCACCTTATTAGATTCATATGTACTTTTCATCATCTCATTTCCTGGAGGGAGCATGGATTTTAACAGTGGTAGAAGTTCATTAAAGAACTTGTCTGAAGCTCCGTGCTTGCTCTTCAAGTTAAACAGTTCACACATTGCAGATATCTTTGTAAAATCGGCACATCCTTCATATAGGTGTTTCTCAGCATCTTTGAGTATCCGTTGCTTCTTTTCAGAATCCTTTGAAAATTTATCTCCTAATAAAGCACTAACCATTTTTGTAGTCTCTGTAGCATGTGTTGGTTCATCAGAGTGCGGACCTTTGCTGCCATTACCATCCAGAAGTGTCCATCTTGATGACTCATTTCCTTCTCCGTGCTTAGTCCATACGACATAATTTTGAATGAATCCAGAAGAATATAAATGAAACTTAACTTTACTTACCTTGTGCACGTAGAGGTTAAGATATTTCACACATGGACATAGAAACTTAACTTTGCCCTTGTCGTATGGTTTCCGTTTCCCATTCGCAATATCCTGTTGGTATGTATGCGTAGCAAACTGAAAAGGCGGGGGTCTAACAACACCACCCAATATTTCGCTTAGCAATCTGTATGGAAAAACTCGAATATACTTTTAAGAGAATCAACAAGACTCAATCAATTAAAAGTATATCAACGAGTTAATATCTCTCTCTTGATTTGATTTAGTCAAGCAGGAACTGCGAGTTCTAACCAAATGCATGGAATAACTTGGATGGTACCAAAGACCAATATCCAAGGATCAATCAATGGCAATCAACAACCAAGGTTGGATTACTCTAATTTAAGATCTAACGCACAACCTGTATTATTTCAATTATAAAGATAAAACAATATAATGCGGAAATTGAAATAACACAGACACCAAAAATTTTGTTAACGAGGAAACCGCAAATACAGAAAAACCCCGGGACCTAGTCCAAATTGAACACACAATGTATTAAGCTGCTACAAACACTAGCCTATTCCAAGTTAACTTCGGACTGGACTGTAGTTGAACCCCAATCAGTCTCCCACTGATCCAAGGTACAGTTTTACTCCCTACGCCTCTGATCCCAGAAGGATATTGCGCAGTTGATTCCCTTAGATGATCTCACCCACAACTAAGAGTTGCTACGACCCAAAATCGCAGGCTTTGACAATAAACAAATATGTCTCCCACAGACAAGTCTATCAAAGGATCAATCTGTCTCCCACAGATAAACCCTAAAGGTTTTGTTCCATCTTTTGATAATAATCAAGGTGAACATCCAATTGATAATCCGGTCTTATATTACCGAAGAACAGCCTAGAGTTATCAATCACATCACAACAATCTTAATCGTATGGTAGCGAAACAAGATGTTGCGGAATCACAATAATGAGACGAAGATGTTTGTGATTACTTTTTATATCTTGCCTATCGGAGATATCAATCTCAAGCCATTCAATATGATTGTACTCGTACGATAGAAGATGCAAGATCAGATCACACAACTACGATAAAAGTAGTATCGGTCTGGCTTTACAATCCCAATGAAGTCTTTAAGTCGTTAACCTGGTTTTAGAAGAAAAAAAACTAAAAGTTAAAGGAGAACCGACTCTAGTATGCAAACTAGTATCACACGTGAGGTGTGGGGATTAGTTTTGCACAATACTAGATGGCTCCTTTATATAGTCTTTCAAATCAGGGTTTGCAATTAGGTTACCTTGGTAACAAAGCAATCAATATCCACTGTTAGATGAAAACCTGATTTAGATTCAAGCTAATATTTCTCAACTGTTAGATCGAAAACTTAGCTTGTTATACACACTTGGAAATGCACGCTTCTAGGTTTGTTAACCGTACCCAAACTGTGCACTTGTTGGTTCAACAATAGTTAACCAAAAGGTTAGCCATATGAGCATTTCATATCAACCATGTTCTTCTTCACCATAACTAGTTCAAATGACTAGTTAGAGAGTTGTTCAATTGCAAGGAAATATTATGTACTACACAAGACACAATTGAAGCAAAGATGATTTGATTCACTTGAATCGGTTTATGAACTTTTATAGCCACGGTTTTCAAACTGCATTCCTTAGTCTTTTTAAGTTTAAGTTCAGAAATCATCTTCAGATATATAACCTTATCAAGTTCGCAGACTAGGTTCGCGGACTTAAGTTACCGGGCAGAGTTTACAAAATCCAGCAGAAATTCTCGTGTTTGAGAATTTCGCCGGTTCGCGGACTGGGTTCGCGGACTTGACTCACGCAAGTAGTTTGTCAACTCCATCAGAAATTCTCGGGTTTGAGAACTTCGGCAGTTCGCGGACTGAGTTCGCGGACTTGGCTCATGCCATTCTTCCGGTTCTCTTGATCAACAAAGTTCGCAAACTTTGGTTCAAGGAATAAGACTTATACATAAATGTGTTTCCACAATAATGCTTATGTCCACCATTGGTTATGTAATCTAAACTCTCATTTCAATCATTGAAACATTCTTAGAGGATGTTATATAGTTGTTACACCATTTCTCGTCAAAGCAATTTTCAAGATGATTGAAACATATCATGACTTTCGTCACATGGTAAAGAAAAACTTGAACGAAGCGAAAAGCTTACTAACACATATTTCGAGATATAGATAGGTGAGGTATACTCGGCTCGAAATACCAACTGTGTATAATCCAAGTATATATATATATAGCATACGACTTCTTGTCTCAAAGAGTAGGAGATAGAGTAGATAGACTTTTGAGTGACAGATAAGTTCAAGTCTTCACATACCTTTTTGTCGAGAAGTTCCCTCGGTTCCTTGAGTAGTTCTTCTACTTGTATGATGAATCGCCATGAAGTCCTTGAGCTCAACTACACTTTCTATCCTAGTCCGAGACTTAGATATAATAGACTAGAAATCAAGACTTATAGTTTTGATCACTAACATTGACAAACATGCTTGAGATAGCAACGCATGCGAGTTCGACCGAGCAATGCTCTAACAATCTCCCCCTTTGTCAATTTTAGTGACAAAACTATCAATACATATGGAATACAAAAAAGATAAAGAAACTTTAGTAGATCCTATTCCACATGTCTAATCTTCAACATTTCTCGAAATCTTCGTCACTTCCAAGTACTCCAATGATCCCAAAGGTTGTAAGTTTAGCATCACCGATGTTGAAGATCCGTAGCTATAACAATGAGAAAGCATCGGTCTCTATCATTGTTATACAGTGTCATAGTATTATTACACAGTTTCAAAGTCCAATTGTATCACAACTTCAACAATAATACTATGGTGATATGTATCACTCCCCCTTAGTCAATACTCCATCTCACATGGAAACCACTCCCCCTTACACAATGATCCGAATACCATATGTATTTGTAGTGTGAACTACATATTAATTCTCCCCCTTTTTGTCAATAAAATTGGGAAAGGTACAAGAACGGGATCATAATGAAATTTCCGAAAGATACATTTCATGACTAAAAGAAAAAATATATATACCAACTAATTTAGATGCAATCATAAATCCGAAGCTAAATGCATTCATCAAGGAGTTTAAAGATACAAGATAACCCCTCTAAAATTCCACAGCCGCACACCCCTCAAGATATGACCATTAAGCACAAGTTCAAAAGAACTCTTCCCCATTTGATGTCATTCCCGAAAGAACAACAACGAGCGACCTTAATTTCAAAATAAAAGAAGGATTTTTATTGGACACCAAAAACCATGAGAATGATTTTCTATATCCAAAAACTCAATCAAATTAATCACAAGTAAACCCATGATAATTTAATCGGAATATGCAACCAAATTAAACACAAAAAGTGATCAATTCAATTGATTGTGCTCAACATAAGACAACTTACGGAGCTACGACTAAGTTAACCATAAGATAATGATTAACTTAACCGTTCATATACTCAACACAAGAAAACCTTATAGATTCACGAAAATATTCAACTAGATTAATTACAAGAGAACCCATAATTAATCTAATTGGATTACACAACCAAACTAACTACAAAAGTAATCAATTTAATTGTCATTTGTTTTGATCGACATAAGAATACTTACGGAGCAATAACTAAATAACCAAACAAGATGATTAATTTAGTTCAATATGCTCGACATAACATATCTCACGGAACAACAACTAAGCTAAGAAAATCAACTTGGTTGTATGATGCTCAACATAAGATACATTACGGAGCCTCACAGTAATACATAAAATATGGATCAGGGATGATCAATACCGCGGAATACACAAGGATTCATTTTATCTTCAATCACTATTTGCATAATGACAATTAATAGACAGAATCCTTGAAAACAAACGATTTTAATATATCTTCCATCAAATATTTGATAATATAGGCTTAACTTTTGTATTTGTTGTCAAGAGTTCATCGATCTTGTATCAATATTCGCATATCGACAGGTGAAAGAGTTAACATTAGACAACATATGGGCATTTTATGTAGCAAGTTTTAATTTGAAAGATAGACATTCAAAAGCTAAACATAAGAGTTATTTCATGCCATAAAGTATTTAAGATAAGTTCAAAGCGACAAGAGAAGAGAAAACAGTAAACATCATAATAAGTTCAGGTACTAATCACTCAAACCATAGTGATCTCTTTCAATCTCATAGATTTTTTCCAAGAGTTCTGGAAAAGCATATCCAGCATATTCAACTTTCTCCCAGAGAACAACATTTTCTTATCTTGCTCGGGAAAGTTCTTCTTGGAGACGAGCAATTTCGTCAGCAGCTGAGACAGGTGGATTTCTTGGGAAGTTTCTGACAGTAGAAGGCCTCATCTTTTCAATACTAGACATCTTCAGCACAGCTGGTCCTCCAAGATTGGACCCAATCATCTGAAGATTGGAGTTAGCACAAATCCTTGAAATGAGACAAGGTAATACAGGTTTCCTACCACTGTGTCTAACACCAATCATAGAGTTAATAATAATTCCACAAAAATCAAGTTGTCTTCTTTCAACAATAAGATAAATGAACTCAGTAAGATCCCTGGTCCAACGATTGTTGTCACAGGTACTTGGCATCATATTTTCCACAATGAGTTTTGCAACAACTTTGAGATGTAGGCTGGCTCCTCTTAAAACAACATGTTGGACAAATTTTCTAACGACAATCTCCCATACTTAGGTGGAGGGAACCTAGCACCTCCAATAGGAACATTAAGCAAGTATGAGATGGTTGACCTGTTCACAGTAATAACGGTACCTCCTACCATGGTTTTGAAGGAGTAGTCATCAGTATTTTACCCGTGAATGTTTGCATAAAACTGAGCAACTGTTTGACAGTACCTAGGTATCTGTTGATGATTGAAGAAATTGTTCAACTCAGGAACACTCAAAAAACCGTTCACGAATGGGTGTTTTGTTCATGAATTCTAAATACAGTTCATGAGCCGTGGGATTAATAAAACTAGCACAAATACTTAAGTCAAAAAAATATTCGTCTCTAGGTTGTTGGCTAGAGATACCTACACGTCTATTTCTTCTATGTTCCATGGCAGTAGAACTTTCAAGAGAAAGTAAAGGTATTTACTTGGTTTTGCGAACTGGTACTAATTGTGAAATACAAACACGAACTTAGATGAACAAACCGCTTTTGACCCAAGAAGCAGTGTCTTTTTCTGATTCCAATGGTACAATCTATTGGCAAGAAGATTGATAGGAGGAATCGACAGGGGCAGAAGTATGAGAACTGTTGGTATTTCCCTTTGAGTTCTCGTACTGGAGAAGAAGGTGAAGAGAACGAGAAGGAAAAAGAAGAAAAAAAACTTTTAAGATGTCAAGCAAACAGTTTGACACGCTCGGGTACTAGACTCGTACATGAGACGGTTCCTGAACCAAGGCATGCGAACTTCTTGTGTCAACTAAGGACATGTTTGGTACAACATGGACCATTAGTCTAAAATGTTTGCATATCATAACACCATGAGAGAGCTTATTTCCAACATCTCTTACACCTTGAAGTATTGAGACCATCCCAGAACATAATTATTATAGAACTATCAAAGAGTATTATCAGAATTAATTTGACGATCTGATTTCTCTTTTTCCATCCTATCAGAAATTGTTCTTGACAATAGTTTTTTCTGAAACTATTTTCAAAACAATTATCAGGAATTGGGTAATGACAAAATTTATTCGTAACGAGGTATTCATGTGAGTGAGATTTAAAATCCTCTTGAACCAGGACTTGCAGGTTATTGCTAGAAGATCCCAAAAAAGGAGCACGACTGTCATTGATAATTGAATCAATGTCAACCTCTACATAAATATTATTTGTCATAGCTTTCTTTAGCCTTTCAAGTGATTCTTGCTCATTCTGGAGAAACAAATCAACATCAGAAGACAAGCTTTCAAGTTTTTTTTCAATTTCAGAAAATATTTCAAGGGATTTTGTACCTGGTGGAGGTTTAAATAGAATTTCTTCTACAGATTTTGATAAATCGGTCATGGAAGACAATTCTGAAATCCCTGGATCTGATGGTGCATTCATTGAGATAACACTATTGTCCATAGAGTCAGATTGCTACAAACACAGACTTGTAAGGTCTTAAACGTGTTTTCCCGCTCTGATACCAATTGAAAAAGCGGAAGTCTAACAACACCACCCAATATTTCGCTTAGAAATTTGTATGGACAAACTCTAATATACTTTTAAGAGAATCAACAAGACTCAATCAATTAAAAGTATATCAACGAGTTTATATCTCTCTCTTGATTTGATTTACTCAAGCAGGAACTGCGAGTTCTAACCAAATGCAAGGAATAACTTGGATGGTACCAAAGACCAATATCCAAGGATCAATCAATGACAATCAACAACCAAGGTTGGATTACTCTAATTGATGATCTAATGGACACCATGTATTATTTCAATTATAAAGATAAAACAATATAATGCGGAAATTGAAATAATACAGACACCAGAAATTTTGTTAACGAGGAAACCGCTGCAGAAAAACCCCGGGACCTAGTCCAGATTGAACACACACTCTATTAAGCCGCTACAGACACTAGCCTACTCCAAGCTAACTTCAGACTGGATTGAAGTTGAACCCCAATCAGTCTCCCACTGATCCAAGGTACAGTTGTACTCCCTACGCCTCTGATCCCAGTAGGATATTACACACTTGATTCCCTTGGCTGATATCACCCATAACTAAGAGTTGCTACGACCCAAAATCGCAGGCTTTGACAATAAACAAATCTGTCTCCCACAGACAAGTCTATCAAAGGATCAATCTGTCTCCCACAGACAAACCCTAAAGGTTTTGTTCCGTATTTTGATAATAATCAAGGTGAACTGGAACCAATTGATAATCCGGTCTTATATTCCCGAAGAACATCCTAGAGTTATCTATCACCTCACAACAATCTTAATCGTATGGTAGTGAAACAAGATGTTTCGGAATCACAAACAATGAGACGAAGATGTTTGTGATTACTTTTTTTATCTTGCCTATCGGAGATATCAATTTCAAGACAATCAATCTGATTGTACTCGTACGATAGAAGATGCAAGATCAGATCACACAACTACGATAAAAGTAGTATCGGTCTCGCTTCACAATCCCAATGAAGTCTTTAAGTCGTTAACCTGGTTTTAGAAGAAGAAAACCAAAGGTTAAAGGAGAACCGACTCTAGTATGCAAACTAGTATCACACATGAGGTGTGGGGATTAGTTTTGCACAATACTAGATGTCTCATTTATATAGTCTTTCAAATCAGGGTTTGCAATTAGGTTGCCTTGGTAACAAAGCAATCAATATCCACCGTTAGATGAAAACCTGATTTAGATTCAAGCTAATATTTCTCAACCGTTAGATCGAAAACCTAGCTTGTTATACACACTTGACAATGCACACTTCTAGGTTTGTTAACCATACCCAAACGTATGCACTTGTTGGTTCAACAATAGTTAACCAAAAGGTTAGCCATATGAGCATTTCATATTAACCATGTTCTTCTTCACCACTACTAGTTCAAATGACTAGTTAGAGAGTTGTTCAATTGCAAGGAAATCTTATGTACTACACAAGACACAATTCAAGCAAAGATGATTTGATTCACTTGAATCGGTTCATGAACTTTTATAGCCACGGTTTGCAACCTGCATTCCTTAGTCTTTTTAAGTTTAAGTTCAGAAATCATCTTCAGATATATAACCTTCTCAAGTTCGCAGACTAGGTTCGCGGACTTTAGTTACCGGGCAGAGTTTACGAAATCCAGCAGAAATTCTTGGGTTTGAGAACTTCACCGGTTCGCGGACTGGGTTCGCGGACTTGTCTCACACAATTAGTTTGTCAACTCTAGCATAAATTCTCGGGTTTGAGAACTTCGGCAGTTCGCGGACTTGGATCATGCCATTCTTCCGGTTCTCTTGATCAACAAAGTTCGCAAACTTTGGTTCAAGGAATATGACTTATACATAAATGTGTTTCCACAACAATACTTATGTCCATCATTGGTTATGTAATCTAAACTCTCATTTCAATCATTGAAACATTCTTAGAGGACGTTATACAGTTGTTACACCATTTCTCGTCAAAGAAATTTTCAAGATGATTGAAACATATCATGACTTTCATCACATGGTAAAGATAAACTTGATCGAAGAGAAAAGCTTACCAACAAATATTTCGAGATACAGATAGGCGAGGTATACTCGGCTCTAAATACCAACTATGTATAATCCAAGTATATATATATATATATATATAGCATACGACTTCTTGTCTCAAAGAGTAGGAGATAGAGTAGATAGACTTTTGAGTGACAGATAAGTTCAAGTCTTCACATATCCTTTTGTCGAAAAGTTCCACCGGTTCCTTGAGTAGTTCTTCTACTTGTATGATGAATCACCATGAAGTCCTTGAGCTCAACACACTTTCTATCCTAGTCCGAGACTTAGCTATAATAGACTAGAAATCAAGACTTATAGTTTTGATCACTAACATTGACAAACATGCTTGAGATAGCAATGCATGCGAGTTCGACCGAGCAATGCTCCAACACAAACTTTATAAATGCATCAACTCCGTCTTGATAACGCCATTGGGTTCTATCGGTATATATCCAAGATTTATCCATTACTCTAGGATCCATTATGAATTCTCAAATACCTGGACGGAGAAAAAGCTTGTCAACATCTTGTGAATATGTTATTGTGGTCCGAATAAAACTACGAATTATCATTGCAAAGAGTAATACGTACACAAAGAGTAATACGTACACAAAGAGTAATCACAAATCACAATGTGAGTTCAGTTATCATATATGAATCATACAAATAATCAGAGGTTAGCTGCCTACATACAGTTGCATGTGAAGATAATATTTACCCTACTATGACCATTAGAGTTACAATCTCAGTTAACAAAGCAGTACTGAAAATAATTACTTACAAGGTCGATCCGATTATTCCGCAAAGCAAAACTGACAGGGGAATATATGGTTTATCCAGTAGATGAATCATATGATCAAAGTAAACCACTTGTTTTCTTTTCTAGGGGGAGGTTAGAAGATTTAAGAGTAGAAACATGAAATGATTTAAGATGAGAGAGATGAACACAGAGGGTAAATGGAAATTTGGTAATATTTTTACTAATAAATAATTTGGCAAAATATTTAAGTGTATATCGTAAATAATTTGGTAAAATAGGAAGGTAAAGATCCTTTAATTTGCATGCTCCACGTTCTATATTAAGAATTTTCTCAGTCAAATCTTGATATCCTGCTGCATAATTTTCTGCTTTGAAGGCTCTAAAAGACCGGAGTTAGATGCGATGCAACTAATATTCATTCCATCCTGAAGATTTTTTTTGTTCGTACCCGAATTCAGAAAATAAATCAAAATGATAGCTAAAAAGCGGAGTACGTGTTGCTGCAGTTGTTATAACGGTACTAAAGTAAAAAACTAACTTTGTAAAAAGTGGAGTACGTGTTGGTACAGTTGAAAAATAAAATCGTAAGAACTGGAAGAAGCTACGGCCCCAATTAGAATTAAGTGAACTAAAACACATTATTCTAATTGTGTGTTCTGTCCAATTAGAATTAATATATAAAACCAAAACTTGATTCATCCAATTAACATAATAGGTTTGATCATTGATTTCATTAAAGTCTCACAATCTAATTCAAATATAACATGATTAAAGTTCTTAGAGGGTGCCAGAGTAACAGCTGCCAGCATGACCTTACATTCCAGCTCCTCAGCTTCAACTCCTATCTTCATTCCTCCATTGAAGCATTGTCCTTGCACCCGAATGCAGCTACCTGCACAATTCCCTCACTATTAGCCCTATTCCACCTTGTAATGAATCTGACTTAAAGAAGCATCAAAATGTAGAAGAAACAAGATTAGTTCCAGGAGACACAAGTTTATTAATGCCATCTATTGACATTGTCCTAATTGGAGTTATGTTCTGAAAAATCTTTGAACATCAAATAGTCCAAACTGATGTTTAAAAAAAAAATAGTCCAAACTGAAACCATTAGCAATTTATTAATCTCATGTCTAGTAATTCCTGCACCAAAGGTAACATTGATATTTAAAACCAACCAAATAGATCTAGCATAACCACATTCAAGGAATAGGTGATTACTGGATTCCACGGGATGATTACACAAACTACAATGCAATTCAATATCCATTTCCATATCTAGATAGTTTATCTCTTGTTGGGACTATATCTTTTAACACTTCCAAACAAATAATTTAACTTCCACAAAGCTTTCCATACCTGTGGAAAAACAGAATTAGTACCTGCAAAAGTATTAGATGGACTAGACAACACATTATAGACACTCCTAACAGAGAATTGGCCTTTCCTATCTGGAAGCCAAATAAGAGTATGAAGTCTGATTCACCCACCATTGAGTTCTCGCGGTACTCTGTAGCTAGTGGTACTCCGAAAATATGAATACTATGAAGTAAACGATTTCATCAAATGTGAATGCTTCCCCCTTTTCCTCTAAGTAGCGCGCATTCACGGCTTCGTTCTACAAAAACAACACACAAACTTATTTGGTTACATATAAATTGAAAAAAAAAAGTATTTTGCCGAATAAACCATAAAGATACGTACAAGTTATAGAGGGTACAAGCTAAGGTGGATTGCGTGCGATATCCGGTGTTTGATTTTTAAAAACCCATCTACCGCATCTAGGATGATGTTGTGCCTATCCTTGATTTGTTGAACACTTCTTCTTTTCGGGTTCCCATAATCTTGGTTAAATTTGTTATGAATCTTCGCCCAATAAGTCTCGGTCGAGGAGCGATCTAGAACTCGACTTTCGGCTGCCCATCCTTTGGTGATTTCCAAATCTTCCGCGGAGTCAAACTATGTCATTTGTTGTATGTGGAGGTAGGGAATGAGTAGGCTCTATAATAGGTTACAAGTGGAGTGCACGTGCATTGCTATTCGAACACCGAGTTTCAAGTACACTTTCTTCCCTGTTAAACCAATTTCTTAGAATGATAGAACACCGTTGCGAAGTGAAGAAAAACAAAATCGGGAGAATACAACAACAGATTCTCCTTTCCGGCTCTATAACAACGCCGACTCAAACTACAATGCAACTTTTACTCCTTACAGTAACAAAAGCTAATTCCTAAATCCATAAAAAAACCACTACTAACAAAAATTAACTCAACCTAAACCAAATTCCACAATTTCCGTCACAAAATTCACACAAAACATCAATTGTTTCAACCAATTAATATTGTCTAACAAAAACCAATAAGGAATTCATAAGGAAACGTGATCATCCATGTGAACCCAAACCCAAAATTACAATCTTATTATTAGAATTTATCAGAGAATGCTCTAGATGAACTCTCTCTAAATTGGTTTATGATCATAAAAAAAATGAAAGACCTGAACAAAACAAAAGAAACCCTGACAATAAAAAACTCTTAAATTCTTACTAAGATATAGAATCACAACCAAGATCATAAAAAACTCTTAAAATTGACAGAACCCTAGGTTTACATAATACAGTAGAAAACGATTTTAGTTTTGGGAAAGGTATATACCTGAAACCCTAACAATAATAATTTCAAATTAAGAAAAACATCTCCCATTCATGAAATTAAACAAGTAAGTTTGAATTTAATCTGATAAGAGAAGGAAAGATTTTTATTTTCTATTTTCTTACCTAGGGTTTCTCTATTTCGCCCCTTCCAGTCTTTCTTCCATGCAAGTAAGAGAAGGAAATATCATTTTTTATTTTTTTCTCTAGTTCTTAAAGCAACCAAAATGCCATTTTACCTAGTTAATTAACCAAATTGCCATTTTACCTAGGTTTATGACATAATGGGTTAGAATAGGTGCCAATTAGACTAGGGTACGAGTTCGATTAACGATTTCTCTTGGGAATAGGCGTGACCCTCCAAGAATTTATAGTTTATTCCTGATAGAGTAGTTTATAAGGGGATTAACAGGGAGACCAAAGGGTCAGAGAGAAAATAAATTCAGAGAGAAATTTGTAGAGGGAGATTACTGTTTTCTGAATTTTTCCAAATCAAATCAATCAAAATGGCTGGTGATGATGATGAACGAAGATTAAAGGGTAAATCCCCCATGACTGAAGAGAAACTATTGAAAGAGTTAGAAGAGAAAGAAAGACGTGGAAGGCTATCATCCACTATGCAGATGATTGGGCAGATGACCAAGGATGATCTGGAGAAAGTACACAAGAGAGTAAATGACTTGTTATATGATATTGAAGTCCATTCTCTCTGGGAAGAGATGCATGATGCAATGGATGCAATCAAAGCATAAGAGAAACCAATTGAAAAACCGGTAGAGAAACCGATTCAGATTTTGCAAAAGAAGCGTCATCTTGATCTTTTCATAGATGAAGAAGAGGATGAGAAGTTATGGGAAGTGCAGAGTAAAAAGATAAGGTTGGATGAAATGGCAGTAATGAAGAAACAAAATGGCAGTGATGCAACTACTTCCGAAGATGAAGAGCCTGCTGCTTTTTTTGGGCATCGAAGTGATACAGAATCTGCTCTAAGAGTGATGATTGAGGATTTTCGCGAAGATGAGATATTTGGGATTAATGATGCACTGTTGTCCCAAAAGACCGATTCCGAAGCGAACGATGTAGATGAAGACGAGGAGGAAGAGTGGTTTGATGAGGAGCAAGATGGATCTGGCAAGGAATAAGAGGGGTCTGATGATGAGGAAGAGGGTTCTGATGAGGAGGAAGATGAATATGATGATTCTGATTCCGAGTGATGGGTATGACAATGAGTAAGCCTTATCGACATTCGAATTCTTCTGTAGAGAGCCGGTGGATTTTTGGGTAAGTGCTCGAATGGAAATGATGATATATTGTTAAAAAATGGTTAAAAAATAGATATTATCAAAGTACAGAGAAGAATTCAAATGGAGAGGGGTCTAATGCAAATGGTAAGTCACTGAATCATGTGTTTCTTTTTTGGTTCTGGCAATGGAGACTGAAAATGCAGGGTAATGTTATGTTTATTTTTCTCTTTTCGTTTTCTTTTTGGTTTTTGGATTTTTTGTGGGTAAGATGGTGAAATACTTGTAAATGGGTATGTTTTAGTTTATAAACATGTAAGTGGATATGAAATGATAGTGTTGCTTCTAAATGTTGCTCAACACTGAATGAACAAAACGGTTGTAACTTTTTTAAATGCAATATGATGAAGTCAGCTTATTTATATTTGTTAGAGCATTGCTCGGTTGAACCCACCAAGCGTTGGTATGCCAAGTTTGGTTGTCATATTTTAGTGAATCAAAACTCATGTTAAGAGTCGCTTGATTATGTACTAGAGTCAACTTCGTATAGGTTATCTTCAAAGTATTAGGATATGAAACATTACAAGTATTACGAAGTCTTGAAGATGTGAAGAATCAAGGAGCTACAACGACAACAATCATCCTTCCACTTGAGGTTAGTGATATTTGACTTGAATGGTTTCATTCCCTAACGTGTCTTTCAAGTCGTGCATATTGAAAACATAACTGCGAAGCATATTTGAACTCTAGATAGACATAGTATTAAAGAATACAATACGAGGTTTATTGCTTAACCATTAAACTTTGTAGATAGGACATCGCCATAATCATTTGAATGCTATTGTGATTATGTATGGGTATGAGGTGAGGATTTCATCCTAGGGAACAATGTTTACATGTGTTCTAAGGAAGTAAGTTCATAAACTTGTTTGTGAACCGAAAAGGAAATTGTCGGGTGTTATTGGTTTTGTTATTCATTGCATATCTTATGAACAACTTATATGTATGATAGAGTATAACCGCTCACAACTTTTTGTGTTCTTAGTAGAACTATTCACAAAGGCCTGACTTATGTATTGGTATAACTTTTATTAGTAAAACCAATCTTAAGTAATCACCTGTGGTATGATCGGATTTTGTATGTCTGACCAATTAAAAGGAAAGGGAGCCGATCCTTGTAAGGGGTGCAGTACATCAAAGGGAACCGATCCTTGTATGGGGTGCAACAAGGTTTATAGCAGAAAGGGGAACCGATCCTATGGACATGTGCAACATATATAAGTTAGATGCCATATATATGTGGGGAACCGATCCTAGTACCAAGTCAGCCGAATTTTTGGAAAGCTAGTGTGACTATGCACAATACTCACATGGAGGTAGAACCGAAACTTGTTTTGGTAGAACCGTAAACCCATGATTGTGATTGAATGTTGGTTTGATCAATCACATAGTTCTTGAAAGTCAGATGAACCAATTCTAAACTTGTTTGGAAGTGTGGAAAATCGGTTTCAAGGTTGTAAGTGTGAAAGAGAACTTACAAAGTAATGTAAAGTAATACTTATAATTGAAGTTGTAATGTTAAATTATAACAAAACACCATGAAATAAAAGTAACCAACCCTCAAATGATGCTTTTTCTACCCTTGGAACAAGGAAGATACAAAGATTTGAGGTTCTTCTCTAATAATCTTCAAATTTCTACCCAATTCTAAGATTGGAAACTAGAAGATAATAGATGCATCTCTTACAAATTGAAATTTCTACCCAATTATAAATTGGAAATAACAAAGTGTTGGAGGCTCTTCTCTAGGAAGGATTTTAGGGTTCTTACACCACTTTTCTAAACAAAAAAAACTTGGAAACTAGAAGAGCTAGGGTTTAAACAATAAGTAGTAAACAAAAATGACAAAGGTGGGAAAAAAGGGAAAGAAGGGGGTACAAGAGTAAATACGAAATAAAAGGGAATAAATGGTATATATGAAACACCATTATGCATCATCCTTCCCTCCTTAAGTGAAATTCGCCATCGAATTGTCCATCTCTTCATCCATGGCATTGTCACCCCAATATGGAACCTAGTGCTTCACATTAAAGACGTCGGGCGTACGAATTGAGCTTGGTAAGTTGAGTCGATAAGCATTGTCATTTATCTTTTCTCCAATTGGAAATGGTCCAATCTTCCTTGCCTTGAGCTTGTTGTACTCACCCACGGGAAAGCGTTCCTTAGTAAGAACCGCATAAACAAGATCTCCTACTTCAAACTCAACCACTCGTCGTCGTTGATCAACCTTGTTCTTGTATTTCCTTGATGAAGCTTCTAAATGATTTCGGGTGCTTTCATGTATAAGTTGGAGTTGAGAAACAAAGTTTTCCGCCTTAGCATTTGGCCTTTCAAATCCGGTACTAAAGACAAGTCAAGTGGTACTCTTGGATTGAACCCGTACACCATCATGAATGGGGAATAACCACTACTCAGGTTCACCGCATGGTTGTAAACAAATTCCTCCTTGCATAAAACTTGTTCCCATGTCTTTAAATTATCCTCAACCAAACAACGAACAAGATTACCTAGGGAACGGTTTACCACTTCGGTTTTTCCATCCGTTTGAGGGTGATAAGCGGTGCTAAAACTTAAACTGGTCTTGACCAACTTCCATAAAGTACGCCAAAAATTCCCCACAAAACGAATATCTCTATCCGAGACAATGGAAGAAGGAATACCATGTAAACGATAAATCTCTTTAAAAAAGAGATGAGCTACCATGACCGCATCCTTTGTCTTTTTGCAAGCAATGAAATGAGATATTTTGGAAAAACGATCTACCACTACAAATATTGAATCCATACCTCTATGAGTACGTGCTAATCCCAAGATGAAATCCATGCTCAAATCTTCCCATGGACGAGAAGGAATAGGAAGTGGCATGTATAATCCCGCATTATTGGACGTTCCTTTAGATACTTGACATATATGACATCTCTACACATATCGATGAATCTCCTTCCACATTCCAGTCCAAAAGTATGAGCTTGAAACCAAGTTCCAAGTACGAGTAGTCCCCATATGCCCCTCATCGTGAAGCTCCTTAATAATTTTCAATCTCAAGCTTGATTGCGGAATGCAAAGACAATTTTTCTGATAAAGGTACCCATCGAAAAGAACATAATCACCATTTTGGAGTGAACTTTCATCAACCATAAGAGGACCAAAATAAGTATCATTTTTTAAGAGCTCCCGAATATCATCGAATCCCAAAATACGAGCCCTCATTTGTATAAGAAGAGAAGTACGTCGACTCAAGGCATCCGCTACCTTGTTTTGTACACCTAACTTGTGCTTGATGGAAAATGTAAATTGTTGCAAATAAGAAGCCCATTTACCATGCCTAGTAGAAAGCTTATCTTGAGAATTGATGTGCTTCAATGCCATGTGGTCCGAAAATAAGATGAACTCATTGTGAATAAGATAGTTCCTCCAATGTTTGAGTGCTTGCACAATAGCATAAAACTCAACATCATAAGTGCTATATGCAATTCTAGCCCCATTCAACTTTTTACTATAAAAGGCCACCGGTTTCCCTTCTTGACTAAGAACCGCCCCAATGCATAGCTTAGAATCATCACAATGAAGTTCAAATGGTTTATCAAAATTTGGTAATATTAAAATTGGAGACGTACTTAACTTTATTTTCATCAATTCAAAGGCGTCATCCGCTTCTTGATTCCATGAATACTTGCCACCCTTTATGCATTCGGTTATTGGAGCCATGATTCCACTAAAATTTGCAATGAATCGACGATAGAAAGAAGCTAACCCATGAAAACTTCGAATATCAAAAAAATATTTTGGATTGGGACAATTCCTTATGCATTCCACTTTATCTTCATCTACCGAAATCCCATCCTTACTAACCACATAACCAAGAAACAAAGTTTTATCGGTCATGAATGCACACTTCTTCAAGGTAGCATAAAATTGTTGCGCCTGCAAAATCATGAGAACCTCACGAAGGTGACGTATATGAGATTCCATATCGGTACTATAAACAAGTATGTCATCAACTTAAACAACCACACACTTCCCAATCAACGGTCGAAGTGCTTGATTCATGACTCGCATAAATGTATTTGGAGCATTTGAGAGCCCAAATGGCATAACCATCCATTCATACAAACCACCTCGAGTCTTGAATGCGGTCTTCCATTCATCCCCCACCTTGATACGAATTTGATAATACCCGTTTTGAAAATCAAGTTTGCTAAAAACACATGCTCCACTTAATTGATCAAGTAAGTCATCCAAATGAGGAATTGGAAATCGGTACTTCAATGTGATTCTATTGATTGCTACTATCCACACACATACGCCATGAACCATCTTTCTTTGGTACTAACAAGGCCGGTGCTGCACAATGGCTAAGACTCGGTCTTATAAAACCTTTGGCTATAAGCTCTTCAACTTGGCGTCGTAATTCTTCATGTTCTTTGGGACCCTGATAGACGCATTAATGTGTCTAATATGATCCCAATTGTATATATTCTTAGTGCTCGATTTCGTATTTATTATGGCTTTTTATGTCTTTGTAGGTGTTTATGGAGAAATACACTTGTGCGGAGAAATTCGGCTCGAAAAGTTGATAAAGGCACCCGGAGGACACCTGCTATACGGACCCTTGATTTTGGATAAGGGGTAACCTAATTAATAAGGGGTGACTCATTTCCAGGAAGCTTCTAAAGGGAGAACAACACAGGATAGGGGGAGGTCACTTTCCTTCCCAAATTCAAAAGAAGAAAATTGGCGGGAAAACTAGCTTTCACGCCTGGCAGTTTAGGATTCGGATTTTTGAGGAGTTTTATGGAGATTAAATCACTGGAAATTATTGGGCTGGACTTGATAGAGGATAATAGGTCATATGCAAGTGATTTGGTCGATCTAACTGGGATGGATAAACCGTGAGAGCAAAACAGAGGAGATGGACATGTATATCGCGTTTCAGAGATTGCGTGAGAATTTGACGCCAGGATTTGTACGTATCAGGTCTAGTTTGAGTCCTAGCTGGAGTATGACGCGTTTAGGGAGTTTTGGAAGAGCACGGACTCAACAGAAGCCGCACACAGAGAAATTCCCGTAACTTGCTGCCAAAGAAAGAAAGAGATAAACCAAAAGAATTCGGGGAGATTTGATTCACCTGTTGGATATAAATATCATTGATTCGAGCACAGGAAGAGATTATAAACGCTAGGGAGAAGTTTAGAGCCTCAGAGAAGTGTAAACAATCAACATCCAGGAACCTCTTCTGCTGCTGCTGCCGCCATTGAAGACCTTCAAGAACACGAAGAACAGACACCTAAAGTCAGTCGTTCTTCAACTGTATCAACGACAGTGGTTGCACGGTCTTAGAAAACGGAGACAGAAGCAGTTTCTTTGTATCGTTTATCTGTGACACTTTCTGTGAGTCTTAAACTTCCTGTTTTAGTACTTCTTCATCTTTTAATCAACTTTTTGGCTATAATCATGTATATTGGGCAAGTTATTAATATGAGGAGATAAACCCCATTGCTGAGGCGACGGAGGAAGCCATTTTTCCAATTATTATGTGGTAAATTTTATTTAATTTAATTTTCGTAATTCTTTTATGATTATTTGCACTGAATTGAAATCGAATATAAGATTCTGATTAAGTGGTTGTGTTCTCAATTGATGGGTCATGCTTAGGTTAAGTCTTTTGATGGTACATGCTTCCGATTTACAACTATTGTTTTGAGTATCTACTTGTCTAGGCGAATATTAGAATCACTTCAAACGTAAAGAGTTGCATAATTATTGACTAGATTAAATCACATAAAAATTGGAGATTGGTGGAATCCTGAGTCTCAGTGCTTTTTATAATCTTGAGAACAATTTCTTTTAAGTTTTCTATTTTAATTTAAGTCTAAAATCGAGTCCACACAATCCGAGTTGAACGAACTTTACTACCACTTTCAAAACTACACCAATTTTTGGCGCCGCCGACGCGGATTTGTATTAGGTTTTAGATTTATTTTATTTCTTTTAGAATTTTTGTTCTCTTTTACGCCTTTGGTATTTTTTGATTCTTTTCAGATTTCGAGCGAAGCTAGAAGGAAAGAAAACGTGCTATAAAGGGAAAGCATCGCCAAAGAAGGAAAGAAAAGAGGAATCCGAAAGGAGTGAAGAAGAAGATTTTGTATATAGTTATTTTGGTTTATTTTTAGAAACTGTAAATAGGGTTTTATTTTTTGTAATTTTTCTTTTTATTTTTGGACACTTTTTGGACTTTATTTTTGGACTTTTTGGGACATTATTATTTTTAAACCCTACGGAAGGGTTGGTTTAAATAAAAAAACTGTGTGCAGAGAAGGACGGTGATTACGATATCGCCTCGGCCCCTCGGGTTCGTACATGACATAGGAGTCGTGGCCCGAGTCGACTTCAGCGGTTCTTCGCCCGTCTGGTACGGGAGGTAAGTTTTTTCGAAACACCCGCGAATCCCCTGTCAGCGGGTTTACTGTATTCCTTCGTTTGCATATATGCTGAGGACTTGAAAACGGCTGCTTTAATTTCCTAGTAAAGGGAAAGGACTGGCCATATAAGATAAGGGTTCGGATTTCATCACTGTTCTCTTCTTGCCCGCCTTAGGAAAACTAAACCAACGCGAACCTAAGCCTAAAATTTTGACTAGAACGAGACCTATAGGGTAACGAGCTTAATAGGAAAGTCGTTCGAAAAATATTGGTTACTCTTTTGAGCATACTTCGAAGTTCATGATGGTTTCTGTGAGTTGAATGCGTGACTGCGCCGCCTTGTAACCAGTGAGGCCTTGGGTATCAAAGCTCCACTGAGCTTCCCTCGCCTCGATTCAACTTACTTTGACTCAGATTGATTCCAGAGGGGTTTGCTCAGATTGTAACGAATTCCTTTTCGAAAGAATAGAAGCTGGTCTAGAAACAATCTAAGTGGAACCGTCATGCTTTTTGTTTGCTAGAAAATTAGGTTTGATTTGGTTGAGTCATCCTTGTTTTGTGATTGCATAGAATCCCAAATATCCCGATCGTGCCAGCAATGGAAACTTTGAAAGCTTTGTTGAACCCAACTAGGACTACTCGTTCTTCTTGTATCAGGTTAGCCGAAACTGAAGCAAATTATGAACTTAGGCATGGGACCCTACAGATGCTCCCAATCTTTTTAGGGAAAGAAAATGAAAACCCATACTTCCATGTTAGGGATTTTGAGGAAATTTGTAGTACCCTAAAGATTAGAGACCTTGATGATGATGCTTTGAAACTTAGGTTATTTCATTTTTCCCTGAAAGATAAAGCCAAATCGTGGCTATATAGTTTGGCTTCCGGTTTAATAGAAACATATGAACAACTTACATCTGCCTTTTTGAACAAGTTTTTCCCTAAGCACAAAACATCGTCTATTAGGACGCAAATCTGTACATTTTCTCAACAGGAGGGAGAATCGTTATATAGGTATTTGGAAAGGTTCAATGACTTATTAGCCCAATGTCCTCATCATGGTTTAGAAAAGGTTAGGCTAGTTCAAATCCTTTATGAGGGTTTAGATTATTCGACAACAACCATGGTTGAGTCTCTATGCACTGGTGGTTTTGAAAACCAAACTGTTGATGCGGCGATGGAATTTTTGAATGAAATCGCCGAAAAGACCCAACAATGGGAATATTGTAGGGAACCCAAGAGAACAATTCTTCTAGGTAGAGGAAACGTTAATAGGGTAGAAGGAGGCTATGAATCAGATGCCAAAATTGCTGCTATAGCAAAAAGGTTAGAAGCTTTAGAATTGGGTCACACTAGTGGTAGAGTAGAGCCTTTTTGGGAAGGCCAGACTATTGAAGAGCGAGCCAATGCTCTTTATAATAATGACACTAGACTTGATCACCGTCAAAAGTTTGACCCATATTCAGAAACCTATAATCCTAGTTGGAGAAACCATCCGAACCTTTCATGGTCTAAGGACCAAGGTCAGTTTAGTAATTCTAATGTTCCCCCAGGTTTTGGCTATACTAAGAATACTTCAGGATCAACTCAGTTTCAGAATCAGTCTGATAAGAAAATCTTAAGTCTAGAGGAAACTCTCACCTCATTTATTCAAAATACTGAAAATATGCGTCAATTGCTTTCACAAAGCATAGAAGCTAGTAATAGGATAGGACAAGAACATAGTCAGGCCATTTATGAATTGAAAGACCAGGTTAGTCTGATCAATGAGTCTCTAAGAGAAAAAGGTAATTTCCCTAGTCAACCGATACCCAACCCTAGAGGAGTTAATGAAGTAGGTGCAAAACCATTTAATCAAGTGAATTCTGTCATAACCCTTAGGAGTGGCAAAACGGTAGACAATAAGGTAGCCATGCCTAATAGTGGACGTACTGTAGATCCACATTCTAGTTCCCAAGATGAGCCCCAGAAGGAGCCACTAACTGAAGAAACCGATAAAATTTCTAGTGATGCCAATATGGTTCCCGACAGGTCTCATTTTGTACCCAAAGCCCCATATCCACAGTTGTTATCTCCAACAAAGAGAGAGTCGACTTTCAACGAAATACTAGAGATATTTAAGCAGGTAAACATTAACATCCCTTTATTAGAAGCAATTAGGTAAATGCCTGCTTATGCCAAGTTCCTTAAGGACCTTTGTACACGAAAGCGTAAGCTTAATGTCCATAAGAAAGCCTTTTTAGCTGGTCAGGTAAGTTCAATCCTTCTGAACCAAACAACCCCTAAGTATAAAGACCCTGGATGCCCCACCATATCTTGTGTGATCGGTAATTATTCAGTAGATAAGGCATTTCTTGACTTAGGAGCTAGTGTGAACTTACTCCCTTATCATGTATACAACCAGCTAGGTCTTGGTAAGTTTAAACCGACTAAAATGACATTGCAATTAGCTGATAGGTCTGTCAAAATACCTCGTGGTGTCATAGAGGATGTTCTGATTGAGGTTGATAAATTTATTTATCTAGAGGATTTCGTTGTTCTAGATACTCAGCCTGTTCAGGATCCTAGTGCTCAAATACCGGTGATTTTAGGTCGCCCATTTTTAGCCACAGCTAACGCTGTCATCAACTATAGGACCGGACTTATGAACATATCCTTTGGTAATATGACCACTGAACTAAATGTATTTAATGTTAATAGACAACCTTCCGATGATTTAGAAGAAGTGAATATGATTAGCACTTTAGTTCAGGATCTAACTCAGGATAATTGGGACGACACTTTATTTGGTGATTCCTTAGATGAACTTGATGAGGAAATTCTCTTAAGTCAGTTAGGTTACCAAACTTTTGAACTAGAAGAAGCTCTTGAGTACTTTAAAGACTCTACAAACCCTGAGATTCAAGCCATAGTGCTAGGCCTTGCGGAGAGTAGTGTTGACCCTAAGTTTGGGGGTAATGAACTAGAAGAAGCTCTTGAGTATTTTAAAGACTCTGAGGATCCAGAAATTCAAGCAATAGTTAGAGGTTTGTCCGAGAATACTGACTACCCTAAGTTTGGGGGTAGTAATGGTCAATTATCTCCATTAGAAGTCCCTAACTTGGGATTCGAGCCTAGTGTACCTGAGGTATTACTTGAGTCACTTCCGACTCCGCACCCGGATCCTCCTGATATTGTCCAGGAGGAAATTCTACAGACTTGTTGTTCGAATGAGTCAATTTGTCAAGACACTCATATGAAGCCCAAATGGGCACAACAGAAAAACCCATTTGTCTTGCAGGAAACCTTGGATGAGGATGTGCTATGTCTGTTCATTTTTCTGATTTGGTGCAGTTGTCTGATAATTGTGGCAATTTTATTTGCTTTTATTGACCCACAGTTATTTCGACTATTGATTTATGATTTGAAAGGTAATTAGCCATTTTATGGTATTTGACGTCTGGCTGAAGACTTTAAATTTAGCACTTTTTGGGAGGTAACCCAATCTCATGCAACATGGTAATATCTTTCCTTATCTCTTTTGCTTCAAATGGTAACAGTTTCTCCTTGTTCATGCTTTTAATTTCATATTTAGAACATTGAGGACAATGTTAGATTTAAGTTTGGGGGTATGGGAGACACTTTTTAGTTGCAGTATGAATAAATAAACTCCAGAGCTTAGAAATTTATGCCTATTTAGGATTGCACTAACCAATCTAAGTGGATGGAAGCATTTTGGTTTTAGGAGTTGAGGAACCAATCTGATTAGATGGCAACATCTAGAAGAGTCTATTCATAAAAGCACAGAGCTCAGGTGTTAGAAATAACATGATAGTTTCACCATATCTCGTTGAGTCCTTTTCACTTCTATTTTTATTTTATTTTGTTTTTAAACTATGTTTCTCTAAGTGATAGATGGGGCCCACGATTCAAGTTGTTACCAATGCTAGGGTGAATTAGAGTGATTGAGATACCATGAAAAAAAAAAGTTGAAAAAGAAAAAGAAAAAAAAAAAAAGAGATAAAAAAAATGGTAGTTACCAAAAAGTTTGAAAAAAAAAAAAAAAAGAGAGAGAAAATATTGAGACCAGACCATTTGACCAAAAGGAATAAATTCAATAAAGTCGACCACTGGTACCCTTGTATATGCCAGTTGTGTTGACCTAGAGTTAGGTTATCGACCATTGGTTCCCTTGTACATGCCAGTGTGTTGATATTAGTCAGACTAATATCTCAATCCATTAGGATAGGTTCATTTTGGCGGAGGCCTTCAGACAGATATGGGAAACGCCGTTCACTTAGTAAACATCAAAACCATCTATGATTTTATATATCCATCTTCTTGATCTATCCATGTGATTAGTTTTGACTCCGAATATGATGTCCATAGTGCAACTATCTGAGTAGAGATCTGTCACTTTATATGAATTTTAGTATGCTTGAATGCAAACTCGTGTACATCAATTGGAATTTCGCATCAGGGTACTTTCTCCTGTAGTCAATAAGTATGCCAACCAAGGAGATTCTTTAGTGCCTTCCAAGGTTCTGCATAGATAGCTAAGGTCTGGAGTAAAGGTTTTGTGAGTATATCTCTTGTAAGCCCTTCCGAGACTATAACTCGGCCACTAGGGACACCTAGGGGTTTAAAGGCTTATTGCATACGCTAAATGCAATCGACGATGCCTGCGACAGTGAGTTAGGATTTTATTTTCTATTTGATTTGCTCGAGGACTAGCAAATAATAAGTTTGGGGGTATTTGATAGACGCATTAATGTGTCTAATATGATTCCAATAGTATATATTCTTAGTGCTCGATTTCGTATTTATTATGGCTTTTTATGTCTTTATAGGTGTTTATGGAGAAATACACTTGTGCGGAGAAATTCGGCTCGAAAAGTTGATAAAGGCACCCGGAGGACACCTGCTATACGGACCCTTGATTTTGGATAAGGGGTAACCTAATTAATAAGGGGTGACTCATTTCCAGGAAGCTTCTAAAGGGAGAACAACACAGGATAGGGGGAGGTCACTTTCCTTCCCAAATTCAAAAGAAGAAAATTGGCGGGAAAACTAGCTTTCACGCCTGGCAGTTTAGGATTCGGATTTTTGAGGAGTTTTATGGAGATTAAATCACTGGAAATTATTGGGCTGGACTTGATAGAGGATAATAGGTCATATGCAAGTGATTTGGTCGATCTAACTGGGATGGATAAACCGTGAGAGCAAAACAGAGGAGATGGACATGTATATCGCGTTTCAGAGATTGCGTGAGAATTTGACGCCAGGATTTGTACGTATCAGGTCTAGTTTGAGTCCTAGCTGGAGTATGACGCGTTTAGGGAGTTTTGGAAGAGCACGGACTCAACAGAAGCCGCACACAGAGAAATTCCCGTAACTTGCTGCCAAAGAAAGAAAGAGATAAACCAAAAGAATTCGGGGAGATTTGATTCACCTGTTGGCTATAAATATCATTGATTCGAGCACATGAAGAGATTATAAACGCTAGGGAGAAGTTTAGAGCCTCAGAGAAGTGTAAAAAATCAACATCCAGGAACCTCTTCTGCTGCTGCTGCCGCCATTGAAGACCTTCAAGAACATGAAGAACAGACACCTAAAGTCAGTCGTTCTTCAACTGTATCAACGACAGCGGTTGCACGGTCTTAGAAAACAGAGACAGAAGCAGTTTCTTTGTATCGTTTATCTGTGACACTTTTTGTGAGTCTTAAACTTCCTGTTTTAGTACTTCTTCATCTTTTAATAAACTTTTTGGCTATAATCATGTATATTGAGCAAGTTATTAATATGAGGATCTAAACCCCATTGCTGAGGCGACGGAGGAAGCCATTTTTCCAATTATTATGTGGTAAATTCTATTTAATTTAATTTTCGTAATTCTTTTATGATTATTTGCACTGAATTGAAATCGAATATAAGATTCCGATTAAGTGGTTGTGTTCTCAATTGATGGGTCATGCTTAGGTTAAGTGTTTTGATGGTCCATGCTTTCGATTTACAACTATTGTTTTGAGTATCTACTTGTCTAGGCGAATATTAGAATCACTTCAAACGTAAAGAGTTGCATAATTATTGACTAGATTAAATCACATAAAAATTGGAGATTGGTGGAATCCTGAGTCTCAGTGCTTTTTATAATCTTGAGAACAATTTATTTTTAAGTTTTCTATTTTAATTTAAGTCTAAAATCGAGTCCACACAATCCGAGTTGAACGAACTTTACTACCACTTTCAAAACTACACCAGACCCATCCGGTAGTGGGCTTTGTTGGGAAGACTTGAACCGGGTACTATATAAATTTGGTGTTGCACATCTCTTAATGGTGGTAATGCATCCGGTAAGTCGGTAGGAAAAACATCTTGAAATTCTTCGATAATTGGCTTGACTAGCGGTGGCATAAACTAATACGATGGAGATTCTTTAATATAAAGTATATAGAAAACCTCTGAATCATCCAACTCTTCTATGAACTTGTGATAAGTAAGTAGATTTTTACCATCACCATTTTGTGGCTTAGTAATAAGCTCACGATTGGGTACAAGAGTCAACTTCTTATTGCTCCACATGAACGAATAGTTATTTGTTCTCCCATCATGATTCACAAACCGATCATATTGCCAAGGTCGCCCAAGAAGTAAATGACATGCATCCATCAAAACAACATCACACCAAACTTTGACGACATATTTGTTACCAATATAAAAATTAATGAGACAAAGTTTAGTGACCTTTACCTCGCTTCCTTAGTTAAGCCATGATAAAGAATATGGAGAAGGATGTTCCTTTGTCTCTAACTTCAACTTGCGAACCACTTCTTCAGAAACGATATTTTCACAACTCCCCGAATAAATCACAAGGTTGCAAACTTTCCCACCAATTGTGCAAGTGGTTTGAAAAATGTTGTGGCGTAGCCATCGATCACCTTCATCGAGTTTTGGAGTAAAATAGTTACGCAACACAACCAAACATGGTCTTTGGTCACCGGTGAGAAACTCCTCTTCCACTTCTTCGTCGGGTTCTTTATCAAATATTGGTGGATACATAATATCTAAATATGCATCACCTTCATCATCACCTTGAACAAGTAAGTTTTTCCCCGGCGATCACTCTTCTTATAATCATATGTTTTATGTCCATCTTCTCCGCACTTGTTACATTTACCTTGAAATACTTGTTGAGAGGTATTGGATTTTGATGGAATATTAATTGTTGGAGCTCGAGTAGTTGGCATTGTAGAAGTAGTAGGTTTCACACCACCTTGAGTGTGAGTACTCCAATTGGCATGAGAAACTCTCCTTGCATATTGCTTCTCCAAAGATAATGCCCTTTGATAAGCTTCCGACACCGAATAAATATCAAATAAGTTTAAAGTATCTTGATATTTCATTCTCAAACCTCTTATATACCTTGCTACAAGTTGTTGTTCCGTTTCGTTAATATCGTTCCTTGCAACCAATTGATAGAACTCTTTGGTGTAGTTATTGATCGACTTGGACCCTTGCCTAAGATTTTGGAGTTGTTGATAGATAAGTCTCGTATAATTATGGGGTAGAAATGCAAGTCTCATATGTTTCTTAAGCTTCTCCCAAGATCAATTTTATCTTGGCCTCTTCTCAACCTTTTTGTTTAAGTTGTTGCCACCAAGCGTCGGTTCTTCCTCGAAGTCTTGTTGCAACCAACCCAACTTTCTTATTTTCGGGCCTTCCTTGAAATCCAAGATTTCTTCAACCGTTGCTAACCAATCAACAAGTTCTTCCGGAGCTAAACCCCCATGGAATTCCGGAATATCAACTTTGAGTCCACCATCCCATCGGTTTGAAGTAGTAACATTGTGGTATCTTGGTCTTTCTTCAAACATTTGTCATCTCCCTTGTGTATGAACATGACTATCAAAAGAAATGGTCTCCTCATCCGTCACTTCTTCTTCATAATTATGATGTTGAGTCCTAGATTTATCTTGATGGATATTTAAGTTACTAACTCTTAAAAAAAAATTCTTCAAATTTTACATCCATTCTTTTTTGCATTTCATCAAACACTTCATGCTTAAAAACTTCCAATTCTTCTTTCAAAGAAGTTTCACCTTGATTAACCCTTTTTCTTGGAGCTATAATGAAATCACAAGGAGAATGAACCCAATTTGACAATAGCACACACAAAGATTCAAACCCCCAAGCTAATAATTAAAATCTTCTCCACAACTTCCCCAAAAAAAGAAACCAAAGCTCTTGATACCAACTAATGTAAAGTTATACTTATAATTGAAGTTTTAATGTTAAATTATAACAAAACACCATGAAATAAATTAACCAACCTTCAAATGATGCTTCTTCTACCCTTGGAACAAGGAAGATACAAATATTTGAGGTTCTTCTCTAATAATCTTCAAACCGGTTTGAACTCTTGTAGGAACAAGTTCATCGTCTTGATTTCTAACAGCCGTAACACCGGACTTCTTTGGTACCACTTGTACCGGACTAACCCATTTGCTATCGGATATTGGGTAGATCACCCCCACACTTAGCAATTTGAGTATCTCTTTCTTCACAACCTCCATCATGGGAGGATTAATCCTACGTTGAGCATCACGTACCGGCTTCACGTTCTCTTCCATTAGAATTCTATGCATGCACATGGATGGACTAATGCCTTTGATGTCCGCAATTGTCCACCCAATAGCCGTTTTGTGCTCTTTCAAAACTCTAAGCAAACGGTCTTCTTGTACCGGTGTGAGGTTCTTTATAATAATCACCGGAAGCTCATCTTCATCTCCCAAGAAAGCATACTTCAAATGTTCCGGAAGTGGCTTCAATTCTAGCTTAGACGCCTTCACAATAGATGGTACAAGTAATTCATCATCCATGGGTAAAGAAATATATGAAACATTACCCTTTTTAGCTTCTTGCAATGCCGTCAAGGCACCACACATCTCCACCAATTCCTTGGAGATTTCAACATCCAAATTAGACAAGTCGTGGACGTCCAATTCAATGCTCTTTTGCAACACCACCGGCCGTAAAAATCACCGTCGTCCACCTGAGTATCACTGCCGGTCACCGGAGGAATATACCGTCTGATACCGTTATAGTTAATGGTCAGACTGGTCAAACCGTTAGTAAAGGGGTCAAAGGGAGAAGTGAATTCAAACACCGAGTCAGCAACGAGTCAGCTGCCTTGAGTTGGCTGAATGGTCTTACTCAGCTGAGTTGGATCCGTCGTCGGCCGGTACTGATTTAACTCGTCGAGATGAAATCCCGACAGAGTTTACTTTGTTTCTCCGACATTTCCCGGCCAAATTCAGGCCTTTCTTTCCCTGTAACAAGCCTAACATTCATCTATTCATCCAATCCATTCTTCACTGTAACACTAACAGAGAACCCATCTTCTAATTCCTTGCTTTGGATCTGTGTTGAGTTCTCTAACCCATATCACCAGCAGACTTCAACCACCATCATCAGTTCAGCATCATCACATGCCTGTTACTTCTTTAATCCATACACTCTCTTCCAAATTCAACGTAACTCATCTTCACAGTATATGAACATCTCCATTTATCATCATAGGCCATACCCATTTCTCAATTCTTCAAATCCCACTCATCTATCTTAAATTCAATGGCAACAACAAACCCTTATTTGATTCCACAGCAGCCATTAGAGCCATCAATTAATCCGCCTTCTTCCATGATTTGAACAGATTCAATGGCAGTATCAGAAACACCCCATTTCCTCTTCATCTCTCGATTCACCAGCAACTCAGCCTCATTCCCATGAAAATCAACAGCATCAATTGGGTTCTTCTGTTCTCTCAAAACCCATCAATTCTTTTCGTCTTTTCGATCTCAGATTCAAACACCCATCTTCATTTGTTCTTCATAGTATCAGTTTCCATCGATTTAACAACGTCAACTCATAATTTCAACCACCAATTTCTCCTATTCCCTGTATATCACAACAGCTCAAGAACGAGATCGATTCCTCCTTTGATCCTCTTCTCTGTTGAGCTCAGATTAACCATCACCAATACCAGACGAAACCCATTCTTCCTTTATCCTGTATTACCAACTCGAACTCACCAGATCCATTTCATATTGCGTCTTCTCTTCAACAGAGATGAACTTTAATTTCTTCATTGTTTCACTCAACGACCACCACCAGAATCCATCATTTAATTCACAGTTTCTTCTCTCTATTTCTCTCGATTTGATTTATCATCAGATTTCTTCCTCTCGGTTCCAGTAGCAGCAGCCAGTGCTTTAATTTCAGGTGAAAGAGGGATTGTGAACGAAAGACGATGTCTCTCGTATTTAGGGTAGGTTGGATTTGGGTGGGATTTAGACACCCAACTGTAGAACCACCCAGATGACATCCCCTTAGCCTCAGCTGGTCTGTATTTAATACACCTCCAAAAGAGTTGTCCCTTATCCTTAACTGGGCTCCAGATAGTGTTCCCCCTAAATGGCAAGTTTGCCCTTTTCGCACAAATTGGGTGATTTCTTCTTCTTTTCCTCCGTGCGACTCCAAAATACCTAAAACACTCAAAACAAACGTAAAATACAAAATTCACAAGAAAAAATAGCAAAGAAAGCATAACTACTACATAGTAAATTAGTTGTTTTAGACACCTATCAGTGGTGTGCACAATACTTGTTTCGGTAAAAGAGGATCCAATTAATAATCGGTTTATCTTTGTGGTAGATTGGATTGATTAATAGAGTAGATCAGAATCAACACGATTTTTCGGATTAAAGGTGTTGTTGACTTAATCTTAAACAATTACCTTTGGGTGATTGAATATAAGATAGATTTAAGGACCCGACGAAGGAGTTTATGTTGAGATAAACGGAAGAGCCTTTGTCCGACTCATATCACTTGGTTGAATAGAGTTGATACCAAACAGATTTGTTGTTCCTTTACTGTTTGGAATACGAACCAAAGGAATTGTTCCAAGTACGTGACTTATTTATAAGTTGGAGGCGTGGGAATACAGAAGGAACTAGGTGAACTATAGGTTTAGTTACTTGGTCTCAACTATACAAAGTTAGTGTAATTTTGTGTAGCAGCTTAGTCCTGAGAGTATTCAATTCTAGACTAGGTCCCGGAGTTTTTCTGCATTTGCGGTTTCCTCGTTAACAAAATCTTGTTGTGTCAGTTACTTTTATATTCCGCATTATAATTGTTTTATTATAATTAAAGTAAATTACACAAACGTTAATTCCTTTCTACTTGATAAGCAATCCTATTATGTTTAGTTAATTCCAAACCTTTGTTTCAAGTAAACATACTTCGTTGTTGTATTGTCTCGATCTCGTATCCATATACGATCACACGAAGTGTGAACTGATTAGTTGTATTGTCTCGACTCAGTCCATAGACAATCACTTTAGGAGAAAGAACTTATAGGTAGGAAAAGTTTTAGCTTGAGGTATATTTGGGTACCCTCGCCTTCTCAATATTGTCCAACGATTGTGTGTCGATAAAGTTGGAGATGCATGATGTATTCCAGAAACTAAAAATACAATCAAAGAACTGGAACATATACAAGACTAAAATGTATTGAAAACAAATGCATATTGAAAACAAGTCACTTTAGTGTTTCTCTATGAAGTCTAATTCACTTGATGGAGAGGCATATACACACCTAGTCTTAATCTACAATCTGGCAAAGGGACAAATTACGAACATCCATATGTGTTTGATTTTTATATCTTCTGTCAATCACATGACTAACAAAAATTGGCTTGCGTTGTTTGCGTGTATTCGACTTGCATATAACTGAGATGAACACTACTTGGTGGAGCCTTATGTACACTTAATTTAATTCTACAATATGACAGTAAATACAAATCACAAAGACTTCTGAGGTGCTGCTTCTCAAAACAGAATACAAGCTTTATTCACCAATGCTGACATCCTACAACCAAATACTATGTCTGAGTTTAAGATCATCTGTCAACTGACAATAAAACTACTTGGTGGAGGCATAAATCATGCAATTGAGATGTTCATAATCACCAAAACATTCTAAAAACAGGATACAATTCACAACAACATAATAAACCTAAAATCTGAAAGATAGAGATGTTCATAATCACCATCAGAAATTGTACCGTTCAAAATCAGTAGTGTGTAACCTCCAATTTCTAAAATCGTTAAACCCCCAAATGAATGAATGAGAAATACCTTAGATGAAGATGACCAAGATTTGCATTTCCAAAATTATGAATCACTATCAATACTTCTATGAGATATCGATTGAAATTAAATCTAGGCCTGAATCGATATTTCACAAAAGAATCAATTGATTCATTGTTGTTGATGAATTTTTCTGCAGATGAATCTCCAAGAAACCCCCAAATGAATCTTAGATGAAGATAACCCATATTTGCATTTCCAAGATTATGAATCAGTGTTAATACTTCTATGAGAGATCGATTGAACTTAAATCTATCCTTAAATCGATGTTTCACATAAGAGTTGATCGATTCTTTCGTTATTGTCGATGAAGTTTTGTGCGGCTCAAATGAATGGAATTAGATGAAATGATAATGATTTATGTCTCAGGCGCTGTTGACATAGTGTTGGCAGATTTTTGTGGCTCATTTGAGTTGTTGGTCAGGGTCCAGGGTATTGAGATATGGCATGATGCCTGAGCCAAACCATGCTGCAGTTCAAGATATGGCCCATCTGTTAACTAATTAAAATTAAATAAATATACACAATTGTGCAGGGACCTATTATGTTTGACCATTTTTTGATTTTAATTGTTGGTCACTTGGTCAGGACTTGAGATATGGCATGATACATGAGCCAAACTTGTGAACCCTGGTGAACCATAATGCTACAATTATGGCCTTCAAATTAGGTAACCGCCTCATTTTACTCTTAAAGATAACATTGTGTGCAATTAAGAGATGAGACGGGTCTGGAGAGGACAACAATGATGTATTTTGAAAAATTGCGTCTCGAGACTGAAGACGCATGGTCTGCCAAGGGATTAGAAGTTTAGCACCATGCCCTATAAATGGACATTTATGGTTAATCTAACCACTCTACAAAAGGATGAGAAACTGATATACTTGCAATTACTCTTAATCAAACCAAAAGAATAAAGAAAATTTGCAGATAGAAGAAGATTAAGAGATGGCTGAACCAAACCAACCTGCAGTTCAAGATGTTGTTGAAAATCAATCACCAGCATTAGAAAATGCAAAACAAGCAACTCATGCATTAACAAAGAGATATTCATACTTCATAATCACCATAAGAAATTGTACAATTCAATAAATATACACAAGAGTGCTGATTTTATTTTGCTTATTGACCTTATTTGTTTGACGTATTATGTTTGACCATTTTTTGATTTTAATTGTTGGTCAGGGACTTGAGATATGGCATGATACATGAGCCAAACCATGCTGTAGTTCAAGATATGGCCCATATGTTAACTAATTAATCAATTATGTCAGGAATACACTAGTGTTCTGATTAATCAAATCAAGATATTGCAATACACCAGCATCACATAATGCCTGTCAGCAGCTGGCTCTTCCGGATCTGCAAATGCATAAACCCTGGTAAACCGTGCATGATCAACAAGTGCTGGTGTATATGAATTTTGCCAAAAATCAATTATGATTGTAGTAATAATGTAGTAGGAAAAACTGCGTCTGAAATTCAATAAGGAAGGACTATTCTGTTAAAAAAGGAAGGTAAAATTTTAATTTTAACAATTGTACTATCTCCTTGACATGAATGCTTAACGTGTCAGGATATTTAGAGATTTCTTTAGGGTTTCAGCAAGATTATAGGAGTATAATTAGAACTGACAATCAGTAGTCTAATCCTACAATCCTAATAGAATATCACCTTGATATTGTATTAGGATGTTTGTTTGTTATATTCATGGTAAACATAACCCACCCACTATATTTAGATTTGCATACTAGATATGTATAGAAAAAAAAGAAAAACACTATATTTAGCTAGATTTGGATCCTAGAAATAAGAAATTAGATACCTCATTCATAAGTAAAACAAAGAAGGAATTGAGAGGATGAGTTATAATGAGAAATGTGTTGTTCCTGCCAATGGTCTTGTTAATAATGATCTTCCTCCTCCGAAGGGCTTTGCTTCATGGGATGACTTTGTGGAAAGCATTGGTGATATACTATAAGAGTATGTCGATGAATAATGGGAATTAGTTCATATTAAGAAAATGATCCATGCTGAAAATGATCCTCCTCCCAAGGGTTTTGATTCTTGGGATGCATTTGAGAAAAGCTATGGTAAACATTTGGATAATGATTACAATGAGTAAGAACATGGGAAGCCACCAAGACAAGCAAATTTATGGCTGGGCACTCGGCATTGACTAAATTCAAGTTTTTTACGTTATTTTTATTATGCTAATTTTATTAATGTGTAAGCAAAATTATGTAGCAGCCAAAGGCCTACTGTTCAATTGTACTCTCAATTCTAATTATTTTTTTTGGTTAAGTTTGTCAGATTTGGCATTGCAATTTATGAAAAATTTGGCTATATTTTTCAACTCCGATACAAGACTCAATATACAGTTCCTATCATATTCATGATCCTATCACTTTAATAGCAAATCCACAACAAAATCATGGTTAACCCTAACTCTTCAGATCCAAATCTCTAAACCAAGCCCCCGTAAACACATTACTCGTTCATTCTGTTTTGTCAAAAGATTGATACCCCAATAGATGAACAATGGACCGAAATTAAGCAACATATGCACTTGGAATCTAAATAAAATATTGCATCCGTAAATATTAAATATTCACAAAAAGTATACTTCCAAGCAGCTTTACAAACAGACTAATTAAACATCAAAAAAAAAAAAAAAGATACACTAATAACATAAAAAAAAAGACACACATATATATAATAAACAAAATATGATGGATCAAGATGTGATTGAATACCATTCTTGCATAACAGAACCATGAAAACATAGGACTAGATCAGTTAGAATCCCCTTCTTCTTCACTGCTGCTGTTGACAATCGTAACCACATCTTTGTATGGCCAATAATCATCATCATCGTCTTCATCTTCATCCTCAAGCGCTGGCCCAAACCAAAAGAAGTGTTCTGGATCATCTAAATCATCATCATCATCCTCAGAATCATACTCATCATCCTCTTCATCGTCCTCCTCTTCTTTATCGTCAACAACATCATAATCATCATCCTCTTCATCTTCAAAACAAGGAACAACCTTGCAACCAAAATAACCAACAATCTCTTTGTCTTCATCAAGAAGAAGAAATCGGAAGGAAGTTACTACTAGAGCAGTCATTTTTTCTGGTTTGATACTAAAACTTTCAGTTTTTGATACTGTAACCCTAGGTTCAGTTTAGAGAGAGACTTGGAAAGAAAAGGCCGAGTAGTACTTTCCTAGTCTCCCTTGCTCGTGTTTTATACCATGACACACGTTTTCACTTTAATATTCAACCTCTAGCTTAGCCACGTACAAGCATGATAATTTGGCTAGTGAACAAATATAACTTTGGAAAATAAATAAATAAAATATAATAATGTAAAATAAAAAAATTGGGTGGAAAATTAACATCAAGGAATTTAACTTGGAAGAATTATAAATTGGTTTACAAGCTCGTCCAAGAGAGACATCGGTAAAAATGGAAAACTAGCATTAAGTAATTTGTCTCGGTGGAAATACTCCCCGAAAACTTAGATTTGGAAAAAAATTCTTGCTAAGATCGTGACATCGAAATAAATAAAAATTGGTTTAGAAGCTCATCCAATAGTGACATCGGTAAAAATTGAAAATTACCATAGATCGTGACATCGAAATATAAATTGGTTTACAAGCTCGTCCATGAGTGACATCGGTAAAAATAGAAAATTAAATCAATTTATCTCGGTGAAAATACTCCCCGGAAACTTATATTTGGATGAAATTTACTTGCTAAGATATCGTGACATCGAAATAAAAATTAGGGGTTTAGAAGCTCGTCCAAGAGTGACATCGGTAAAAATAAAAAATTACCATCAATCAATTTATCTTGGTGGAGATATTCCCCATAAACTTAGATTTGGATGATAAATACTTGCTAAGATCGTGACATCGAAATATAAATTGGTTTACAAGCTCGTCCATGAGTGACATCGGTAAAAATAGAAAATTAAATCAATTTATCTCGGTGAAAATACTTCCCGGAAACTTAGATTTGGATGAAATATACTTGCTAAGATATCGTGACATCGAAATAAAAATCAGGGGTTTAGAAGCTCTTCCAAGAGTGACATCGGCAAAAATGGAAAATTACCATCAATCAATTTATCTTGGTGGAGATATTCCCCATAAAATTGTATTTGGACAATAAATACTTGCTAAGATCGTGACATCAAACTAAAAATTGGTTTACAAGCTTGTTCAAGAGTGACATCGGAAAAAATGGAAAATTACCATCAATCAATTTATCTTGGTGGAAATACTCTCGGAATCTTAGATTTGGATGAACTATACTCTCTAAGATCGTGACATCGAAATAAAAATCAGGGGTTTAGAAGCTCGTCCAAGAGTGACATCGGTAAAAACGAAAAATTACCATCAATCAATTTATCTTGGTGGAGATATTCCCCGTAAACTTAGATTTGGACGATAAATACTTGCTAAGATCGTGACATCGAAATATAAATTGGTTTACAAGCTCGTCCATGAGTGACATCGGTAAAAATAGAAAATTAAATCAATTTATCTCAGTGAAAATACTCCCAGGAAACTTAGATTTGGATGAAATATACTTGCTAAGATATCGTGACATCGAAATAAAAATCAGGGGTTTAGAAGCTCGTCCAAGAGTGACATCGGTAAAAATGGAAAATTACCATCAATAAATTTATCTTGGTGGAGATATTCTCCGTAAACTTATATTTGGACAATAAATACTTGCTAAGATCGTGACATCAAATTAAAAATTGGTTTACAAGCTTGTTCAAGAGTGACATCGGAAAAATGAAAAATTACCATCGATCAATTATCTTGGTGGAAATACTCTCGGAAACTTAGTTTTGGATGAACTATACTCTCTAAGATCGTGACATTGAAATAAAAATCAGGGATTTAGAAGCTCGTCCAAGAGTGACATCGGTAAAAATGGAAATTACCATCGATCAATTTATCTTGGTGGAGATATTCCCCGTAAACTTAGATTTGGATGATAAATACTTGGTAAGATCGTGACATCAAATTAAAAATTGGTTTACAAGCTTGTTCAAGAGTGACATCGGAAAAAATGGAAAATTCCCATCAATCAATTTATCTTGGTGGAAATACTCTCGGAAACTTAGATTTGGATGAACTATACTCTCTAAGATCGTGACATCGAAATAAAAATCAGGGGTTTAGAAGCTCGTCCAGGAGTGACATCGGTAAAAGCGGAAAATTACCATCAATCAATTTATCTTGGTGGAGATATTCCCCGTAAACTTAGATTTGGACGATAAATACTTGCTAAGATCGTGACATCGAAATATAAATTGGTTTACAAGCTCGTCCATGAGTGACATCGGTAAAAATAGAAAATTATATCAATTTATCTCAGTGAAAATACTCCCAGGAAACTTAGATTTGGATGAAATATACTTGCTAAGATATCGTGACATCGAAATAAAAATCAGGGGTTTAGAAGCTCGTCCAAGAGTGACATCGGTAAAAATAGAAAATTACCATCAATAAATTTATCTTGGTGGAGATATTCCCCGTAAACTTATATTTGGACAATAAATACTTGCTAAGATCGTGACATCAAATTAAAAATTGGTTTACAAGCTTGTTCAAGAGTGACATCGGAAAAATGGAAAATTACCATCGATCAATTTATCTTGGTTGAAATACTCTCGGAAACTTAGATTTGGATGAACTATACTCTCTAAGATCGTGACATTGAAATAAAAATCAGGGATTTAGAAGCTCGTCCAAGAGTGACATCGGTAAAAATGAAAATTACCATCGATCAATTTATCTTGGTGGAGATATTCCCCGTAAACTTAGATTTGGATGATAAATACTTGCTAAGATCGTGACATCAAATTAAAAATTGGTTTACAAGCTTGTTCAAGAGTGACATCGGAAAAAATGGAAAATTACCATCAATCAATTTATCTTGGTGGAAATACTCTCGGAAACTTAGATTTGGATGAACTATACTCTCTAAGATCGTGACATCGAAATAAAAATTGGTTTAGCTGAATAAGCCATGTCCAAGAGTGACATTGGTAAAAAACTTGGATATCGAGTCTTGTCGACGAAGCCAATCATAGTCGTTCGTGAATTCATAATGCCGACCAATCAAATAAACTAGTTACACCTGATAACCTAAGATCCTCAAACATCCCTGCCAATATTTTCTGCTGATCGGTCCGATACGACCAATAATGCGATATTATCAGATATTCATATGTATGTCTGACTGATATTTTATGTTTCGTCCAGATTAAAGGAACAGACATGATAAAATCATATATTATTGGCCAGTATTTTAAAAAATAAATAATGATCAATTCTTTTAATACAAATTTAATTGTAAGAGCTAGCTAGAATTGCTTCTAAAAATATGAACTCGGATTTTAATCAAAAAATTGCACCAAAAAGCATTTATGATATTCCAAGGCACTAGCTAGTACCATATTAATAAATTATTATTTTGCTTCTAAGAATATGTGAATTGGGAGTAAGATAGTGCAATGTAGTTGACTAAGTAGTAAAGAAAAGATACTACTATATCCAGGGCACTAGTAACAAAGGAATTAGCTAGTACAATAATAAGTACTCCACTTTGCAGTGGTATTTTTTGATCTTTGGTCATTTCTACTTTAACAATTTGTGTAGAATATTCCAGTGGGACCCTGTCCTAAATACCAGCCCCATCGTTAAATACTATGAGCATATATATGGAACACTCATATGATTTATTTTTGGATTTTAGGGGTACATTCCTATGGTAGTTGTACTTTGGAACTTCTTGTTATTTGTGACTGAAAGAGAAGTATTATAACAAGAGACTGTATTGTATACCCCACAAGATCTGATAACTTTTGGTCTTATCAAAAACAATAAAAAGTTGGTATAGCCTTCTCACACTTATTTTTTAATTTACTTTTTTTTTTTGTAACAATATATAAAGCAGAGAAAGAAAACAATCTAACTATATGCTTCTCACACTTTTGACTACCTAAACAAGTATTATTCTTAAATGTAGAAGTATCTTTGATCGGAGCAATAGAGCTTTTTTTTTGAATTTATTAACATTTTATTTTTGGTAAAGTTTGGGACCATATTATTTGGAAATATATGTATTACCTTAGATAAAAGTGGTTGGTTGTATGGAATAATTTGCTCTTAACAGGGTTACTGATAGGGTTATGTGTGTTACCAGACCTTGTGTAGTATATTCTTTCATTCAAAAGCAGTATTTTTTCAATCACCACGCTACTGCTTTTTTCAATCATCATTACGCTTCAGTTTCTCATATTTCACTTCCACTGATCTACGCAATCACAATGAGTATCTTATTTTTTGTGTGCATGCAAAAGAAGAAGATCATCATTATGCTTCAGTTTCTCATATTTCAGTTCCACTGATTTACGCAATCACAATGAGTATCTTATTTTTTGTGCGCATGCAAAAGAAGAAGATCTAGGTAGCCATAATGAGTATCTTGTTGCTTTTTTAGGTACATGCAAAAGAAAAGATAAATCTTTTCAGTACTCCTCTCCTTCTGTTTTGCCAAATACCAATATAGAGAAGATTATTTTTTGTTTCTAAAATGTATGTCACATTGGGTTGGCTTGACCCAAATTTGGCATTGGTGCCAAGATCCCTTGTGGTCCAGTCTTTCCATAAATTATTGTTATATTTCTTCCATTTTGGTTGTGTCTAAATTAAAATTAAAATCTGATAACTATCATAAGGGCTTATGTTATGTTATATAAGGTATATTACGGAAAACTGAATTGTGTTGACTCGACGAGTAAATTAAAATTGATTGATTAACAAACAAATATCAAGCAAAGAATTTGAACACAATGGGAATATATTAAAGAACCAATATTTCTATATTATTCATTCTAAAACTAAATGAAGAAAAATAATACCAACATCCTAAATAATTTTTCTTAAAAAATTAACCAAAATAAATAATTTCTAAAAACAAAAACCACATTATTCGAAAGTTTCTTTGATAATCTGCTCAACTAAAACTATCACATCTGGATCTGGTACTCGTGTTGCAGCGTTAGCAGGCTGTGCTGGAACTTCAAGTACCTTTTCTTCTATAGGTGTCTCCCTGGGTATTTTTTGTGTGCCAGACACAGTTTCACCATCATGCTCATTCGAAGGAATGAGAGCATGGACACCATCCATTTCAACAGAAGCATAAGCAGGAAGAGTAAGATTGTCAACATGAGCTTGAACTTCAGCTAACAAGGTTATGCCAGGAACCTTACACACGCCATCAATAGTTATGGTGATCCTTATCTTTCTTGGTACAACCATAACTATCTTTGGAATTGTTCTAATCCTATCTGTATTGTTCTTATTGGAACTCATTTTTCTATCTTTTATGCTGGTGTGGTTTGTACGACATCTTTAATAATAATAATAATATATATATATATATATATATATATATATATATATATATATATTAGAAAAACCCTATTCTTTTTTTAGGTTAGGAGCATTATCTCCAATTACCTAATTTAGTTGTATTCCGCATATCACTCTCAAGTAAACAAAATATAACAGTTTCCATATCGATAAATATATGCTCATATACGCGTACAACACCACATTGATTTTAGTATATATATGATTTATCTAAATACGTAAAAATCCATATCGATAAATATATGCTCATATACGCGTACAACACCACATTGATTTTAGTATATATATGATTTATTTAAAAACGGAAAAATAGCACGAAAAAATTGCGTAAACACAAATCCATGCGCAACAATTCCCTCTAGCCAAGCGCCATAACCATGCCCAAATTCTCTTATGGCTTTCATATATTGGTCAACACTATAAATTACAACTATGATTGGCAATAGCAATATATATTGGGATCATTTTTTTTCTTCAAAAGATTAATATAATATGGTCATAATCTTAATTTCTTGTCTTCAAAAGATTAATATACTATCCTAATTTTTAAATTTGCAATGGACACATAAATAGAATGTTGATAAACTGGAATAAATCTCACACAAACACGTGAACATATCTGTTTCTTGTTTGGATCATGAATTTTTAAAGAAGGCATGCTGATTAAGGATGCGACCATTGGCCAAACGGTGTAATGGTTAGCACCCCTTCGTATTACGGGGTACATTAACCGAATAGATTTTGAAACACCAAAAGACGTGAAAACTCCAACAGGTGTGTTGTGTGGGGACACATACTGCATCCATTAGATGTCTATATAAGCTTTACTCGTATCTGCTAATAACATTCAACAAAAACAAAATCCTAAATGCTTCTACATTTAAAAAAAAATAATATTTCACCAGTAATAGTAATGGAAATGTTGCCGGATTTAACTCTCGTATCAGTTTCAGAATCAATCATTATGTTGAGTATGACCTCATTTTCATGTGTTGTTCGCGATAGGTACGCCTGATACTCATCCTCTACACTGATTTCATTCACAGGGTAGTATGTATAATCTTTATATCTTCCAGGATAAATTGATGCTCTTCTATCCCTAATCCTTCTCATTAAAAGCACACCTTGTCTCCTTTCCCTTTTCTGCAACAACTGCAAAAATTCTCCTGGGTATTCTTCATCTTTTACTTTCTCTATGCTTCTCTTCTTTGTCTCTTCATTTTCGGCCTCACATACTGATTTTGCATGATAAAACTCATTCCACAACAGATCCATATCATCATCTTGGTTATTGTTCTGCAAACCTACTTCTTCCTCTTCTCTCATATTCCTTGCCTCTTCTTTCTTCTTCTTTTTATTCAATCTTATTTCTTTCGATATATGGTACTTATCTTTCTCTAGTTGCTCCAAATTCATTTCACATACTGCTAATTTGAACCTCATCATCACTTCCTTTCTCTTAAAGCACTCCTCCTTATCAACTTCTTCCGCTGTCATTGGGGTCTTGGCTTTTGATGGTTTGGAACCACTCCATTTTTCTGGGTTATTTGGAGCCATTGTTATCTCTGAAACTTTTTTTCTTCTTCTCCTCTCTTGGATTAATTTTATATCTGGAAAATGAATATAATCCCTAATTCCTCTTTCACATTTATTATCTTTTTCTTTTTCTTTTTTCTTCTGAGACCTATTCCCAAGAGACGCATGCAGCGGTTGAATTCAAAGAAATAATAACACCGTACTAAAATGTCATGCCCTTTCAGACCTACTTCATGACGTAATGGTTATCCTTTAGATTTTGTTCCCTTTTAAATAAAAATATAGTTATAGGTTTAAGTTATAACCGCTTATAAGATAAAACGTGCAAATATGCGTTACTTGTCTGCTCATTAAGCACGCGACCGTTCGCCGACAGGTGTATTGGATGTCTATATAAGCTTTTCTCGTACCTCCTTGAAGCATTCTACAATATTAAGAAAATCCTAAAGGCTTGTAATTTTTTTTTTTTGATAATCTTTTATCAGTATAATAGTGATGTATATGTTGCCGGAATTAACTACCAAGATACTACAGCACCTCCAAACTGCAGAAAGCATTTTAGCAAGAAAATATGTTTCCAAAGAGTGGAATACTATCCTCGGGGACAAAAGAATTGGACTCCTTTTTCTTGTCACACCAAGAATAGGGAAAAAAGTTACTCAACTCTTTTATAGAGAGGAAGATTTCAGCCCGATCGTAAATGTCAACAATCACGATTCCCAGAATGATGGAACCCATGAAGATTTGAGTAAGTTGCACCCCAATAGTTGGATCTTGCAATGGTCTGGTATGTTTTTATATTTCACACCACGACATACAAGATCCTGTATATGTTATGAATCCAGAAACTGGTGAGCACCTACATCTGCCACAACTATGCATCCCAATTGCATGAGATCAAGTACTTTCGTGGTATCCACGATACAATGTAATTGGGGGTTTCAACTATTGTCAACGTACCAATGAGTACAAGGTTGTTAGAATTCACATGGATAGTAAAGTTCAAATACACACTCTAGGAGAAAGAAGGGATGGAGGAACATAGCAGAGGAGATTCCTTATACTTTTCGGAGTTCAGGTGTGTGCGCACATGGTTGTATTTTTTGTAAGGATTGTTGGCAGTGGGATGGTGGCATAGTTTCTTTCAATTTGGACACTGAGACATTTCATCAACATTCGCGAACCCCGCATCATATTCCTGATAGTGAAATCCCATCACTTGGGATGGTTATGTTCGGAGTTCGCCTTTTATTTTACTACATCCATGAGGCCTATGATAAGGGGTTTGATCATCCCCGGATAGATTTCTGGGCATCCATTTCAAAAAAAATATTAATACATGGGCACCTGGCGGGGAATGGAATTGGAATCATAAGATAAGCATTTTCTTGGAAAAGGATGAGGATGAAGGGTGGCATACCTATTACCCGATAGATTTTGGAAAAAACAAGGACCACCTATTGTGGCAGAATGGGCATTTATTGCGTTACAATGCACCCACCAGAACTTGGACGGAAATTTGGGGGAAACTATAGTGGGAAACAAGCAGGGTTGCAATTATTCCTCATATGAGGAGCGCTGTCTCGTTGAAGAATTTTGGTGGACAATCGGAAACATATACTCATGATGTCCATGCCACTAACACATTCCTTGGGTTATCTATGTAACTTTTTTTCCTTCTTGTATTTGTATTTGTATTTTTTTTTTTTTTTTGGTATTTGGATTTTTTTCTGTGTACAATTTATTCCTTGGGTTATCTATGTAGCTTTTTTTTTTCTCTTGTAGTCGTTTTTTTTTTTGGTGTTTGGATTATTTTCTATGTTGAAATGTACAATTTAATTAGTTCGATTCATTGTTTAACTATCCAAACTTTGGTTTTTTCTTTTTTCTGCGTTACACCTATGGTCGGCCCGTCCAGGCCACCCAAACCGACCTGGGTAATTAGTCGAAAAGTAGAAAAATTATTTGAGATCATGATTTATTTTAGTTTGTTATGTTCGGAATGTATATGATAGACAAATTTTTGTGTCTACTTTGTCCTCAATGTCTGTATTGTTGGAACTCTATTTTTGTACTAATATTGTGTTTTTATGTATTTTTAGGAAATAAACATTTTTGGAAAATTCGGCTCGAAAAGTTGATTTTGGCACCCGGAGGACAAGTGTTATTCGGACTCTCGCTTTTGGATAAGGGGTAACCTAATTACTAAGGGGCACCCCCAGGTCACCCCCAAGACATCTTCTATTCGCACCCCAGTTCAGGATAAGGGGCATATCATCTTCAACATTCAAATTCCTGTTTTGGCGGGAAAACCATTTTCACCCCTGACAGATTTTCAATCAACAAAATGAAGGTGTTCTAGTGCGATTCAATCGCTGAAAATTGGTGAGAAGTTGTGACTTAACATGGAAAAGATGTTGTGAGTGTTCTCTTAGCTCAAATTTGGCTAGAATTGGCTAGACAATTCACGGTCTCAAAACAGGTAAAACACACGCAGAAGAGTTTCTCTACGATTTCTGGAAGATTTTGTGTGTGTTCTGCTCGTGTTTCATGCATCGAGCAACCTGTTGGAGCATGTGTAATCGAATTGGAGCGTGCTGGACCAGAGAAAAGCGTGAAAAGATAAAACAGGAAAGAAAATATCCGAAAATATTTTCTTTCACTGCCGAGGATTTGTGGAGTTATGGAGTAGATTCGATGCATGCTTCGGGTTTAAATAGAGTCCTTGGAGGTCAGATAAAGGGTGTCGAGAGTGGGGAGGAGAAGAGAGGAAGCTGCAGAGGAAGAATCACCAATTCTCTCTGCTGCTGTTGCTGTTCGTGATGAAGATGAAGAACAGACTTGCAAGAACCGTCGTTTATTGACAGTCGTAGTTACAACGCGCGACAACGACACTTCAGCTTTTTATTGTTCCTTTTGTAACGGTTGAACAACGCCTTTGCAACAGTTATTTCTGTTGCGATTTTTCTGTTCAATTGTTTTACTCCCTTTAATCAACTTTTGAGCTTTATACATGTATTTTGAGATTATGATTAATATGAGGAGCTAAACCCCAACACTGGGGCGATGGAGGAAGCCTTATTTCACACTTGGGTAATTATATTTAATTCTTTTCATGACTTTTGCATTAATTTTAATTAAAATTATGATTTAAATTAATTAGTTGTGATTTGATTTGATGGGTCATGCTTAGCTTAGATGATTTGATGTCCCATGCTTAACATTTACACCTAATATTTTGAGAATCTATTTTGGCAATAAATTAGATTCGATATATTTAATATATTTTTCAAGCTATTATTGATAAAAGAATTATTATTTGAACCTTAAGAAATGAATTTGGCGGAATCCTAGTCCCAGTACCTCTCTACCAATTTGTCAATATTTTTGTATATAATTTTTATAAATCTAAAAATCCTTCACCTTCACAAGTCCGAGAGTTTGAACCTCATTACTACAACTTCATCAAAAAATCATATAATCATTTTGGCGCCGCCGACGCGGATTTGTGCTTAGGTAGAATTTTTAGGTTTTTATTATTTTTTTACTATTATTTGTTCCTTTTTACGTTTCTTTTTGTGTCTTTGATTTACAGGTTCGAAGTGGAATACTAAGGACTTGGTAACAAAAATCTTAAAGCTAAAAGAGAAGAAAAAAAAAGACATAATTTTTTTTTTAGGATTTGTAAATAGGCTTTATTTTTCATAATTTTTGTAATTTTTGGACTTTTTATTTGGACTTTATTCTGGACAATTGGAATTTATTCTTTTTTTAACCCCACGGAAGGGTATTATTAAAAAAAAAAATAAAAATAAATTATATAAACTGTGTGCAGGGGAGGACGACGATTACTATATCGTCTCGGCCCCTCGGGTTCGTACATGACATAGGAGTCGTGGCCCGAGTCGACTTCAACGGTTCATCCCCCGTCTGGTACGGGAGGTAAGTCCATCGAAACACTCGTGAATCTCCTGTCAGCGGGTTTACTGTATTCCTTAAGGTGATTCATTGATTGAGGACGAATTTGGACTGTTTTTAAATTCCTAGTAAAGGGCAAGGCCTGGCCAATACAAGATAAGGGTTCGGATTTCATCACCGCTCCCTTCTTGCCCGCCTTAGGTAAACGAAACCTAACGCGAACCCAAGCTTAAAATCTGATTAGAACGAGACCGATAGGGTAACGATCTTGGTAGGAAAATCTTTCGAAAAATATTGGTTACTCTTTTAAGCATACTTCAAAGTTCTTGATGGTTTCTGTAAGTTGAATGCATGACTGCGCCGCCTTGTGATAGCGGTGAGGCCTTAGGTATCAAAGCTCCACTGAGCTTCCCTCGCCTCGATTCAACTTACATTAGCTCGGATTGATTCCAGAAGGGTGTGCTCAAATTGTAACGAATTCCTTTTCGAAGGAATAGAAGCTGGTCTAGAAAACAATCTAAGTGGAGCCATCATGCTTTTTGTTTGCTAGATTCTATAGGTTTGATTTGGTCGAGTCAGCCTTGTTTGTGATTGTGTAGAATTCCCTTGCAATTAAGAATGTCGAACTGGTATGATAGAAGCCAATACAATGAGTATCGACCTGAATTTGAATATGGACATCATCCTTTTTATGACCATGGTGGGAATAGTAGTTGGGAACGCCAACCTTTTCAAGGTTATGGTTCATAACAGGGTGAGCCCAATTACTATCCACACGCGAATTGGTCTTACGATCAAGAAAATCAGGAACACTGTAGTACTGGTTACTCGTTTTTGGAAACTAGTCCTGATTATGATATTTCTGAACCCGTTCCATCTCTAGAAGAGACCCAACAACGGATTGAAAGGACGTATAAACGTTTAGTTGCAATGAAAAGTTCAAAAGAAGAGTGTACACGATATTGTGAGATGATAAACGAGAGTGGTGAACGTATAAGTGTTATGCTCAGTGAAATTCAGGCACGTCTAGAGGCAGAAAATGAACAGTTGGCTAATGCTGCTCGAAATAATCTAAATTTCCAAAACAGGGTTTCTAATTCTACCATTGATATCAATAGTGAATATTTGCCTAATTTAGAGGACGAGGTTAGAATTGGTAACACTACTTGTTTTGATAAGGTTCGATCATTTTCATGTTATTATAGTGATGATTATGATGAGTATAGTATTGATGAAGAACATGAAATATGTAGGCATAGTGATCAGGAATTTGTTACTCCGATTGAGCTTTATAATGATAGTGTTGTTTCTAATACAAATCCAAATAATTTTAATAATTATTCACCTATTCAAAAGGATGTGGATTTGACTAGAGATACCACCGTTTTAGACGATGTAGTTCATGATCCTTTAGCCTGCAGTATATTGGATAATCCATTATTTGATGTGCCTAACAGTGAATCGGAGGAGGTAACTATGATTAAAACCTTAGTTTATGAGCCTTTCTCTTATAATCCTTTATATGATTGTGATTATGGTTTAGAGGAAAGAGTTTACCCTGAGAATACTGTTTTAGAATCTAGCGATTTAGAAACACTAGTCTTAGAAGATGATAAACTCGTAGAAATGAGTGAGGATGAACCCAACTTAGAAGAATTTATTGACCATTTCCAGGAATCTGATGACCTAGAAATTAGGGAAGTTGTGACTAGTCTTTCTAGAGACACAGAAAACTCTAAGTTTGGGGGTGATTATCATTCTCCGTGTGCTTTAACTCTTAGAAAGTACCCTCCTGTAGACTTGACATTTGTGCCTCAACCATCTTACAAGATTATCTTCATACACGTTTTCCCGAACCTAATGATGTCCAGAAAGAAGCTCAGTTGTTAGAAACCCATCCTCTGGTTGATGTGGTTAACCCAGGCTATGATACCAAGATTGACTTTGTTTTCCCACCAAAAACTTTTCAACCAATTGTGGGAACTTTTGATTTTAAGATGTGTCGGTTATTAAGTTTTGAGACTAAACCTAATCACTTTAGGATATTAGGGTCGACACATTTTCTTAAGGAAGACCACCTCTTTCATTGTGGCCAGCTGTGTGAGTCAAATATGACTGACTTAGAGGATCCCCAGTTATTCAGGTTGTTGTTATGTGCTTATAAGTTCTTAGTTGAGTTTTTCCAGACTCTAATACCTGAACCGGATCTTAGCTTTGAGGAAATCCAACCGATGAAAACCTGTTATCTAGACCCAGTTATAGAACCTGAACCTGAGCCACAACTAGATGTAGTTGTCTTAAACAAGGGTATGTTCGGCATCTTTTTGGTCTGTTGCAGTTTCCTCTTCTTGTGGGTAACACTTTTTGATCCAGATGACCCACAGTTATTCCGGCTACTACTATATGATTCTACGTGGTGACTAATCCTTGCTTAGTCTGGCTGAAGACTTTAAACTTAGCACTTCTTAGGAGGTAACCCAATATTCATGTGACACGGTAATATCTTTCCTTATCTCTTTTGCTTCATTGGTAACAGTTTCTCCTTGTTCATGTTTTTAATTTTATCTTTAGAACATTGAGGAAAATGTTAGGTTTAAGTTTGGGGGTATGGGAGAAACTTTTTAGTTGCATAATTAATAAACTCCAGAGCCTAGAAATTTATGCGTATTCAGGATGGCACTAACTAATCTAAGTGGATGGAAGCATCTTGGTTGTAGGAGTTGAGGAACCAATCTGATTAGATGGAAACATCTATAGAGTCTATTCATAAAAGCACAGAGCTCAGGTGTTAGAAATAACATGATAGTTGCACCATATCTCGTTGAGTCCTTTTCATTTCTTTTTTTCATTTTATTTTTTCATTTTAAACTATGTTTCTCTAAGTGATTAGGTGGGGCACACGATTCAAGTTGTTACCATTGCTAGGGTGAATTAGAGTGACTGAGTTACTAAAAAAAAAAAAAAAGACCGGACCAGTTAGACCAATCGGAATAAGTATTGACACTTGGATAACAATATGCGTGTGTTCTCCCTGTTTCCGTCGCCTAATCAAGCGTGGAATGCAGGACCCGTGGAACTATCGTGTAATCTGCTGACAAGAAGCATGCGCTTGGATCAAAAAGATCTATTCATGCCGTTAAGTTAAAAAAAAATGGTTATTGTTCTATTTAGTCAACTGCTGGTTCCCTTGTATTTTCCAGTTTGTTGATCTAGATTTAAGTTATTGACCACTGGTTCCCTTGTATATGCCAGTTGTGTTGATATTAGTCAGACCGGTATCTCAGTCCATTAGGATAGGTTCATTATGGCAGTGGCCTTCAGACAGATATGTGAAACGTCGATCATTTGGTTAACATCAAAACCATCTACATTTTTCTATTTCCATCTCCTTTTTCTATCCATATGATTAGTTTGACTCCGAATATGATGTCCATAATGCAACTATCTGAGTAGAGATCTGTCACTTTATATGAATTTTAGTATGCTTGAGTGTAATATCGTGTACAAAAATTGGAATTTCGCATCAGGGTACTTCCTCCTGTAGTCAGTGATTGTAAGCCAACCAAGGAGATTCTTTAGTGCCTTCCAAGGTTCGTTGTAGATAGCTAGGGTCTGGAGTAAAGGTTTTGTGGGTACACCTCTGGTAAACCCTCCGGAGACAACACTCCGCCACTAGGGCCACCTAGTGGTTTAACGACTTACTGCACGTGCTAAGTGTAGTCATTTTATTTTTTAGATTAGATTTGCTCGAGGACTAGCAAATAATAGGTTTGGGGGTATTTGATAGACACATTTTTGTGTCTACTTTGTCCTCAATGTCTGTATTGTTGGAACTCTATTTTTGTACTAATATTGTGTTTTTATGTATTTTTAGGAAATAAACATTTTTGGAAAATTCGGCTCGAAAAGTTGATTTTGGCACCCGGAGGACAAGTGTTATTCGGACTCTCGCTTTTGGATAAGGGGTAACCTAATTACTAAGGGGCACCCCCAGGTCACCCCCAAGACATCTTCTATTCGCACCCCAGTTCAGGATAAGGGGCATATCATCTTCAACATTCAAATTCCTGTTTTGGCGGGAAAACCATTTTCACCCCTGACAAATTTTCAATCAACAAAATGAAGGTGTTCTAGTGCGATTCAATCGCTGAAAATTGGTGAGAAGTTGTGATTTAACATGGAAAAGCTGTTGTGAGTGTTCTCTTAGCTCAAATTTGGCTAGAATTGTCTAGCCAATTCACGGTCTCAAAACAGGTAAAACACATGCAGAAGAGTTTCTCTACGACTTCTGGAAGATTTTGTGTGTGTTCTGCTCGTGTTTCATGCATCGAGCAACCTGTTGGAGCATGTGTAATCGAATTGGAGCGTGCTGGACCAGAGAAAAGCGTGAAAAGATAAAACAGGAAAGAAAATATCCGAAAATATTTTCTTTCACTGCCGAGGATTTGTGGAGTTATGGAGTAGATTCGATGCATGCTTCGGGTTTAAATAGAGTCCTTGGAGGTCAGATAAAGGGTGTCGAGAGTGGGGAGGAGAAGAGAGGAAGCTGCAGAGGAAGAATCACCAATTCTCTCTGCTGCTGTTGCTGTTCGTGATGAACACGAAGAACAGACTTGCAAGAACCGTCGTTTATTGACAGTCGTAGTTACAACGCGCGACAACGACACTTCAGCTTTTTATCGTTCCTTTTGTAACGATTGAACATCGCCTTTGCAACAGTTATTTCTGTTGCGATTTTTCTGTTCAATTGTTTTACTCCCTTTAATCAACTTTTGAGCTTTATACATGTATTTTGAGATTATGATTAATATGAGGAGCTAAACCCCAACACTGGGGCGATGGAGGAAGCCTTATTTCACACTTGGGTAATTATATTTAATTCTTTTCATGACTTTTGCATTAATTTTAATTGAAATTATGATTTAAATTAATTAGTTGTGATTTGATTTGATGGGTCATGCTTAGCTTAGATGATTTGATGTCCCATGTTTAACATTTACACCTAATATTTTGAGAATCTATCTTGGCAATAAATTAGAGTCGATATATTTAATATATTTTTCGAGCTATTATTGATAAAAGAATTATTATTTGAACCTTAAGAAATGAATTTGGCGGAATCCTAGTCCCAGTACCTCTCTACCAATTTGTCAATATTTTTGTATATAATTTTTATAAATCTAAAAATCCTTCACCTTCACAAGTCTTAGAGTTCAAACCATCCTTACCACTACTACTACAACCCCCATTAAATCTTTAATCAGTATATTAGATTAAAAAGGAAAATAGATAAACATGAAAATATTCATTCCATATCTCATTATATTGCTACAATATCTCATTTTTTTTTAGTAATATGGAAATTGAAATATTCGGTGTAAATACCAAAGAATAGTGATTTAAGATGGAAAACCTAAAAAAATTAGGCAATAGGTGTATTGGATGTCTATATATATATATATATATAAGCTTTAATCGTATCTGCTTGTAGCATTCTACAATAAGAAAATCCTAAAATCTTGTAAATTTTTTTTTTGATAATCTTTCATCAGTATAATAGTGATGGATATGTTGCCGGAATTAACTACCGAGATACTTCAGCGCATCCAAACTGCAGAAAGCGTTTTAGCAAGCAAATGTATATGCAAAGAATGGAATACTATCCCCGGGGACAAAATAATGGATTCTTTTTTGGTGTCACACCAAGAATGGGGAAAGATAAAGTTACCCAACTCTTTTATAGAGAGGAAGATTTCAGCCGGATCATAACAGCCGACAATCACGACTCCCCGAATGATGGAACCCATGATGATTGGACTATGTTGCACCCAATAGTTAGATCTTGCAATAGTCTGGTATGTTTTTATGTTTCACACCACGACATACAAGATCCTGCGTATATTATGAATCCAGAAACTGGTGAGCACCTCCATCTGCCACAACTATGCATCCCAGTTGCACCGAATCCAGTACTTTCGTGGTATCCACGATACAACATAATTTGGGGTTTCATCTACTGTCAATGTACCAATGAGTACAAGGTAGCTCGAATTCACATGGATGGTAAAGTTCAAATACACACTCTAGGAGACAAGAGGGGATGGAGGAACATAACAGAGGAGATTCCTTATACTTTTCGGAGTTCAGGTGTGTACGCGCATAGTTGTATTTTTTGGAAGGATTGTTGTCAGTAGGATATTGGCATAATATCTTTCAATTTGGACACTGAGACGTTCCATCAACATTCGCCACCCCCGCATCATATTCCCGGGAGTGAATTTTTCGATAAATACTTACCCATCACTTGGTATGGTCATATTCGGAGTTCATATTTTATTTTACTACATCCATGAGGGGATTGATCGGCCCCGGATAGATTTATGGGCTCCCATTTCCGAAGAAAATATTCATACATGGGCACCTGACGGGGAATGGAATTGGAATTATAAGATAAGCATTTACTTTGAAGAGGATGAATGGACGACTTATAACCTGATAGCCTTTGTAAATAACATGGACCTCTTATTTTGGCAGAATAGGCGTTTATTGCGTTACAATACACTCACCAGAACTTGGACGGGAATTTGGGGGGAACTACCGTAGGAAAACAAGTGTTGCAATTATTCCTCACATGAGGAGCGCTGTCTCGTTGAAGAATTTTGGTGGACAATCAGAAACGTGTACTCATGATGTCCATACCGCTAACACATTCCTTGGTTTATCTATGTAGCTTTTTTTCTTGTAGTTGTGTTTTTTTTTTTTTTTCTATCCTGAAATGTACAATTTTTACTCGGGTTATCGCTTTTTTTCTTCTTGTATTTGTGTTTTTTTTTTTTTTTTTGGCGTTTGGATTTTTTTCTATATATGTTGAAATGTTCAATTCCTTGTATAACATGATAGTGTTGCCGCTAAATGTTGGGTCATTGTTTAACTAGCCAACCTTTGGTTTTTTCTTTTTTTTTGCGTTACACCTATGGTCCAGCCGACTGGGCCACCCCAACCGACCTAGGTAATTAGTTCAAAAATAGAAAAATTATTTGGGTATTTCCTAAGAGATCGCGTGTATTAAATTAAAAAGGAAATTAGATAAATATGAAAATATTCATTCCATATCTCATGAGATCGTGATTTATTTTAAAAAGGAAATTAGATAAACATGAAAATATTCATTACATATCTCATTAGATTGCTACAATATTCGGTGTAAATACCAAAGAATATGTGATTTAAGATAATGATGGAAAACCTAAAAAAATTAGGGTTTTCCTTACAAATATATATAAATTCCACCAAGCATAGAAAAAAATTAACATAGAGTATTAAGAGGAAAATGAGTTCTGCCAAGAGGAATTGTAGAGATGAAACTGAAGAGAGGATCCAAAAATGTCCTCGACTGATGGATGGTCCTCGTAAATTGAGGATTATCATTAGTGTGGACGGAGTAACTACTGTTCCTGGTGTTCCCCTCGACGGTGTAATTAGTTCTGTTGTCAGTAGTGTTGACAATGATGATGTTCCTATTTATGCTGATGTTATTCCTGGTGTTCCTCTGGACGCTGTAATCAGTAGTGTTGAGAATGCCGATGTTCCTGCTTATGCTGATGTTCATACTGTGAATGATGATGCTCCTGCTTCTATTATTAAAATTAATGATGAATATCCCGATGTTCCGGACATGGAAAAGGATCCAAAAGTTAACAAGCATGATCTTAACAAGCAGGTGGAGCCTGATGAAGCAGAAAATGGCAAATTTGAGGATGACAAGGCGGCCAAGCCTGCTGGTTTGAGTGATCAAGTTCACCTCAACATTGTGAGAAGATTTTTTTGAAGATGGGGGATGGTTCATTTGATATATATATATATTTTTTTTTATATGATAGGTTTTGATTTATGTATTTCTTTTTGTGGACGCTTTGAAAGTTGTTTTCATTTCTTGTTTCGTTTGCTAATTTTGTCATTTAGAAGAAGGTCATGTTTATGAATTATTTTATTATTTAAGTATTGGAATCATGAAATAAATCAGATAATTATTTACAAGTTCACAGACTTTACAGAATGCAATATACTCTTGCAAATTTATTTATTTATGAGGTGTGCATTCTTTTGGAAAACTAAATATAATTAGTTGAAAAAACGGAGGAAATGTAGAAAAATACAGTTGTTCCCCCCTGTAAACAATAAGAATCAATCTATCACTTTAGGTCTGATCTTATTTTCTCCTTGCCGATACTTTTAACAAAAATACGAGTTTGAACAAGTAAAGTGCTATTGAAAGTGAAGTACCGCTATAAGACGATGTTAATGATAATGATCTTTGCGTGGATTTGGATGAGAATGAGGAACTAGACTAATCTGACAAAGAACCAGATTAATCTGACAAAGAACCAGACTCATCTAACAAGTTCTTTGTTTTTTAAACAGGATTTTTTATGTGTGAACTTTTAGTTTACGTATTTTTAAATATAAAGCATTTCGTCTAACCATTTTGTTTTCAGTGGTGGTTGTATTTATTTTTTAAGTACTGCACTAGATGCAGGCTTTTTACACTGATAGATAGGTTGACATTTATGTGATGAATGATTCACGTTGAACTTTTATGTTTTCTGGAAATGATGAACATGAAAATGGATGGGTTTAGTTTCTTTATCTTTAGTAGCTTACTATATGATTAGAATAATACGTTTCCTACATAGGTGCCACTAATAATTCATACATTTCCTCCATAAACCAAGAATAATGCATGAGACAACCCAGCTTAAAATTATTAAGGAAAAAATTATTCGAAGTAGGGAAGTAATTTTTTTCTATGACCTCTTTTCGAGTTGGTTAGAGATAGGAAACTAAATTTCGAAAATTTTGGGAAACAAATTTATCATAACTGTCTACGATATATTCTCTCATAAAATAAGGAAACTAACCATATTGGTTACACATCAAAAATTTGGAAATAAAAAAAGAAAAACACCAAAAATCTTTTGTTTGGCGGGTGATGAAAATGAATTTTACTGGGCGGGATGATTTCAAAAGGAAAATCAATTCCCGCCTGATGGTTTGGTTAAATTCCAAAAAGAAAAAGAAAGATGAGTTCGATCTACTTTTTCAATTTTTATTACTCGATTCATTCTCTCTGTGAAATCATAATTCTAGTACTATCTCTGATCTTTAAATTGATGTTAGATTTTTTGTTCGATCTCATGGAATCAGATGTTAGATCTTATAGGTTTACTAGTTAAAGCATGATTAGGGTTTTTATTCTATTACTTCATATAGGTTTACTAGTTAAAGCATGATTAGGGTTTTTATTCTATTTTTACTATCTCTAATCTTTGCAAGGAATCTACCTCTTTAAACTCAATCTTCGTTACTGGTAATATTTCTACAACCCATTATCGAATGAATATTAAATTTATGTTAGATATTTTGTTTGATCTCATGGAATCAGATGTTAGATCTTATAGGTTTACTAGTTAAAGTGGTGGGCCCGGGAAAGCGTATAAAATTGAAGCGAAATAAAAACGCGGGCCTACAGTAATACCGCAAGTGCACGGTCGTCAGTTGTAGCTCGTGCAAGTACGGGTCGATCCACAGAGACTGGGGGTGTTTGGAGTTTCTAGCTATTTGGGCTCTAAATTGCTATTGGGCTTCTAATTGTGCTTTGGGCTTAGTGGGTTTTTGTAACAATGAAATGGTTTTGGGCTCAGTGGGCTTTTGGATTGACTGTGAACTTATGGCCTAGCTATACACATACACATGTGAGCTCACAAAACAGCAACAAAAAAAACATTTACTAAACAGAGAACTACAAACTAACATGTGAACTAGAATGAAATGTGAATTAAAACATAAAACAAACTGAATTGAAACAAGATAAACTAAAACTGAATTTGGAATTAAAATTGAAAATTAAAATTAAATCTACAAATACAAAACAGGGAAGAAAAATCTACCCAAGAGGAACTGGCTAGTCCAGCCCTCATGGGGATACACTGGCTAGTCCATAGATATCCAATACAACACCCCAAAGCCTCTATTTATACCCAATTCCCCCAATTTAGGGTTTTACACAATTCCCTCAAAAATTCCCAAAACAGTTGAAATTAGGGTTTGGTATTCTCACCTAATTCGCTGAAATCAATCCCAATTAACGTCGACCCATGCCTTGTAATCTCTTCCTGCTCCATTCCCATGCGCCAACTGCTACTCTAGACTCACCTATTTGACTGATTTCTCACCTAGGGTTTCAGAGAAAAGAATGGTGAGAAATCAGTGAAATAGAGGGCTAGAGAGAGGGGTATTAGGTGGTTTAGGTAATATAGGTGGTTGTGATGATGGTATGGTGGTTGCATGGTGGTTGTAGCAGGTGAAGAAGGTGGTGGTGATGATGGTGGTGCGGCAGGTGAAGGTGGTGGAGTTGCAGAGAGGGATGAGGTCGATGGAAAGAAGGGGAGGGGCTGTTTGTTTGGGTAGTATAGTGTTTGGTGTTAGAGTGTTGATCGAGGATATCAAGTTGGATGATCTTCGAAGCTAGGCCGTGGGATGTGGAGTTGATAGAACAATCTGACGGCGAGATGGAGTGGAGCTTGTAGCTACCGTCGGATGCATAGATACAACGAAACCGACGGCGCAAGATGGAGTTAGGTACTGTGGTGTTAAGCGGAAGTATTGAGATTTGATGCATAGTCAAAGAAGCGACCGTAGGATTCAAATGCAATCTAATCTGAAGGCTTAGAATTTAGGCACTATGATGTTTGACAAGAACTTCAGATTTTGATGCACTATAGTGAAGCGACCATCGGATTCAGATGTAATCTAATCTGACGGCAGAAGATGGAGGCGGGTATGGATATAGAAAATGGGTTTGGGTAAGGGTTTTGGGTCTTGGGTATGCCAAGCCCATATCTTCTTTAAGAACAATTCTTCCTTCTTGAGCCCATTCCTAACTTTTTGGTCTTGTGCGCACCATTCTTTGCGGCTTCCTTGCGTAATTTCTTCCGGCTTTTCACCACTCTTCAGCTCTTTTCCGCTCCGCAAGTCATCCAGACTTTATTTATTACCTAAAAATATAAAATTAAGTAAGAAAAATATTTATTCTTGAAAACAATGAAAATACAGAATATGGGATAAAATGTAGAATTAATGCACAAAGGATGAGTTAAATGCCAACAAAAAGGGATAAATATATACAATATTTGGCACTCATCATAAAGCATGATTAGGGTTTTTATTCGGCTGTATCAAAGAACAAGTTAATGACAATCACGGGTTGTACGATGAGATGTGATTTCATTTTGTTACAACAATAATGTTTTAGGCTTAAGTTACATGCATGAACTATTATAAGATTTAGGTAAGGATCTTTCTTTCATGTTACTTAGTTAGGCTTTACTAGTTACTTAGGTTTTACAAAATAATAATAAAAAAAACTTAACGATGCTAATTGTTTTATAGGGTTTTAGTTATTGTTTGGGTTGGATTTTGATTAAGAGTTAATAACTCTACTTTGATCGACGATGTTGTGTCAATCATATATATATATATATATATACAAGGTTTCTCAAGATTTAATCATCCGAGTCTCTGTTACTTGGCGGGCCCGTATCTGCATTTTAAGTTGCCACTTTTAATGATACCATGTTGCTGGTTGGCCAATTTGACTATCATCTTCAAGCTAAAAATGGATAATCATTATGTGGTGCTTTAGTTCTCTTGTCTTTTGTAACAAAAAGTTATATAAGACCGTTTAACCGGTACCTTTTAGAGTCAGATGATTCTAAAAATGATGATCTCGAAGTGTTAGAAGAAAAAGAATCGGAAAATGCTTAAGTATTTAATCATCCGAGTCTCTGTTACTTGGCGGGCCCGTATCTGCATTTTAAGTTGCCACTTTTAATGATACCATGTTGCTGGTTGGCCAATTTGACTATCATCTTCAAGCTAAAAATGGATAATCATTATGTGGTGCTTTAGTTCTCTTGTCTTTTGTAACAAAAAGTTATATAAGACCGTTTAACCGGTACAAATTAGAGTCAGATGATTCTAAAAATGATGATCTCGAAGTGTTAGAAGAAAAAGAATCGGAAAATGCTCTGGAAGCAGAAAAGCAGCCACAACAGGAAGACTCTACAGAAGAGATCATAAAAGAGAGGGGAATGACAAGAATGTTGAAGATGCATAAATGCTTCTCGAATTCTGATGCCAAAAGAAGGGATATTGAATTTGACAAAATGTTCCGGCCAATTGGTGACCATAGAATTGAATTCAGTAGTTACCTAGGCTATTTGGCCCGTGATATGGTTGGCATAAAACATTTATGTTGGAAGGAAGTCCCTCCAACAACAAAACAAAATATGTGGGACAAAATTCTAGTATGCATATGCGGTTATCAATTCGTCGTTTTTGTTGTCTAACTGTGAGTCTGTGATGAACATACATTAGTTGTTATTGCAGCTTCATTTTGAGGTGCCCCATGAATTTAAGTGAGTGGGCATGAAGCGTCTACCTGTTCATCTGCGGGACTTCAGAAGGAAATTGTACAACAATCATGTAAAACCCTTCCTGGAAAGACCGGACAAACTAAAAACTTTTCCCAAAAAGTACGAAAGGGTAATGGACCAAGAAAACTGGGACAATTACCTTAATCATATATTAAAATCGCCTATATTTAAGGTATGGAATACACATTGCTTTTTCTAATTTGTGTTTCGTTCTTATTGTCTATCCTAGCATACTAATGAAATTATTTTTATTTCCTCTGCAAGAAAAATTCAAAGAGGGGAAAAGAGGCAATATCACAATCCAAGTTCCCACATCGGACGGGACGAGCAGGATACTCGGGATTAGAACTAAAATTAGGAAGTCTGTTGTCTTATTTATTATACACTGCACAGTAAAGCCGACCATATCAGATACTTCTGTTTTGTATGTCGTGTTGCGTGTCTCATATATGCAGAAACTTATAACGGTATAGGGATGTGTCCTCTTACACCAATATGTAATTTTGTCACATTAGATGCTTTGGAATAGATTTTCTGTTTTACATAGTTAATATCTGTGCAGATGTAAATCCTTACTTGTTTCTGGTAACTACTAGGTCAAAGGGGGAAATGTTGCCGAAGAAGATCTCGAAGACCGGTGCTTCATGTGGGCAAAAGCATGCGAAAACAAGCAGGGAATTGTACCAGACGATTTTGTTAGGGAGAAGACAACTGAAGTTGTGAGAAAACAGAAACTTTACATTCCTCATGTTTTTAACCAAACTAAGTGCGCAAGGTTTAAATCAGAATTTAACACATTATTTGAACATGAAGAGAAGCGGGAGATGATTCGATAGGGAACTCTAACGGTTGGTCATAACGAGGATGCCCTAACAGTTGTGATCGGCCCGGATAAGGGTGGACGTGTCAAGGGGACTGGCTTTGGAGTGACGACAACCGTTTACTTTCCAAATGTAAGAAAACCAAGACACTCGAAAGACAATGATCAACTGCGTGAAAATATGAAAGCTAAGGAGAAAGAATTAGAGTCTACTAAAAATGCGTATCAGAGATTAACAGATAACTTCTTATCTCAAGGAGTCGACATTGCGAAAATTATGGGAAATAGTATCTGCAAGTCTGGAGGAGAGGTAAGTGAACTGAGTTTTGATTAGATTGTGTAAATTTTTAAAAAAATTGGCAGACAATATCTGACTTTTTCAAACAGTGTGTTCAACTACAATCACAAGATGCAGGACCTAGCAACGCCTCCAATCGATCTAAGAATAACATAGGTCCAGAATCAATTAAGCAACTTCCAAAAAAACATGGGAAATCCGGTCCACAAAAGTCATCTGAAAGCATCAAAGGGTCCGCGAAGCGGGACTCTCCTTGTACTAAAACGCCGACCGTTTCTACTGAATACGTCTTTAGTATCAAAAAAGAAGTCTATGTCTCCTCCATCCACTGGGGAATATCAGAATGTGGCATCTGAAAAAGTTACCATTGATGTATAGTTTTCCAACGCATTTAAATTTTTAATCTTCCATTTACTATCTCTCATGCGCCTTGTGTTTCTGCAGGGCATAGGATGCAAACTTTGGTTTGGAGAAAAGGACAACATTGTTTCCATTGGTAGAGCTTGCTCTACAAAGACGGTACTCTATAAAGTGAAGTCAGGAATTAAGGGTTCACTTCCATGCTATAGCATCCGGGTTAGTGAAGTACTAAATGAAACCATCAAATTACCCATTGGCAAGTCTGGGTTAAAAACTGTAAAGGATGTTGGTGATGCGGAAATTTGTTGGCCATCAAATCAAACCATCTTGGATCAAAAGGTTGGTTTTTAGGCTTGTTTGCTTTATTAACTCATTGGATATGTTTTTACACAAACCAGTTTTATATATGTATCTTGTTTGATATAAGAGACGAATATGTTATCAGCTATATGGATCACGGACGTTAATGTATATTTTAGAGAACCTTATAGAACAAGACATGAGTTTAGCTACTTGATTGTGAGTCAGTTGTGCATTGTGCTTAAATGGTTTCACTGCAAAAAGAAGGTACAACTTTCATTTCAATTTTCTGATGCAGGTAAGTCAACCAAAATATTCCGAGGCTGTGAAATCACCGGCTCTACTCAATGGAAGCCAATCTCATATCGCAATATCTGAAAAAGTTCCGAAGGTATGTGTTTTAAACCAGTTACATGATCTTAAGACCATATGAGTCTGAAATATGCTATCAACTATATGAATCACGGATGCTAGGGTGTATTTTGGAGAACCTTGTATATTTGTTACCTATTCAATTCATCAGTGTCTTCGCATTCACGGTGGAATTTGGTATATTTGTTACCCGAATATGGAATATTACTCTACTGCTGCAAGTAACTCAACAAAATTCGGGGAAACATACTCTGGATGTGACGTCAAAAGCAGTTTATCTGGTATCTGTTTTATTTTTACATGCATTTTAAATCTCAAATTTTCTTTGTAGTTTTCCCTTGAAGATGTTCATATGCCATATATTTCCGCAGGGTAAAAGGTGTTACCTTTTTGACCAGCTGTCTAAGGAAAACGTCCTTGCTAGAGGTAGAGCTTTTCTGTTAGCAGGAAAACAAAAATTACATGGAAAGGATGAGGTGGAGGTTGATTGCCACAAAATATTGATTGAGGAAGTAATAAAACCGAATTTCTGTATACTCGTACGATTTGATGGTATGGAAACATTAGGACAAACTCTTGGAAAAGCGATTCCTTGGCCAAAGTATGGTGTTAAGCTTACCGAGCCTGCTAAGAAGGTTAGTTGCTTGGCTTGTTTGATTTTTAAGTCGAATATACATAAACCAGTCTATCAATTATATGAATCACCGATCCAAGTGTAAATTAGAGAACCTAGAAAAATAGAAATATGTGTAACTTTCAAAAGTAACTAACTCTTTTAATCTTATGAAGAACCCGACCAGTAATTCACAACCAACTACTTCTCTGCGGAAGTATCCTGCACGTAGCAACCCTTCTGATGGATCTAAGAAGCAGTCTCCTAATCTTATGCAGAACTCTACCAGTAATTCCTAACCAAATCCTTCAATATCTCTAGAGAAGTCATGCACATCTACGGCAGAACCTCTGGCTAAGACATCTAATGGAGTATGTTTTTTTTTTGATTTTTTTTCTTCGTAAATCTGTATTGCTAATTCTAACATTTTCTTTTTGTATGATGTTCTATGCCATATATCTCCGCAGAAAGCAAAATACGACCTTTGGAATGGATCTAGGGGAAACGTCGTTTCTAGAGGCAGCATTTTACCTACGGTGCCTAACCAGAAAATACATGGACAATATCTTCCTAAAAACTGTTATGTTATCAATATTCAGGAGGTTATAGTTCCATCGTTCGTGTTAACCGAACCAAGTGGTGACTCTAAGTTATTAGGGCAAGCTGAAAATAGTTTTGTGGCATGGTCAAAAGATAACTGTTCCATCTCTGATGAAAAGGTTATTTTCTTAGCTCTTTTGCTTTGTTAATCAAGTATATAAATTGTTTTACATAAATCGGGTATTCAGTTTGATTAAAGAATAAGTACGAGTCAAAAATATATTAACACCTAAATGGAACATGAATGCCAGTGTAAATTAGAAATTTGATATTAGGTTACGGATTTATTATGGGCATTAGCTGTGAAAAATGGCACGACCTTCAGTGAAGTTGGCTTTATTACATTGTTGGAAAAATGACTTTTGTCTGTCTCTTGTTGAGAATTCACACGACAGACGAATTCACCTTGGATTTAGAATATATATGTAATACATTTAATCTCTTGCTGTAGGAAACTCCATAGCATGGAAAACCTCATAAGTAACCAGAACCAGTTTTAGATTTTGAGAAGAAATTGGACATTGACTTAAGAACAACTAGCAGCCTTGCAGATGATAAACGGAATGAGGAGCACCTAGCAGTCAATCCACATTCAGGGAGTCATGTAGCCTCTGAAAAGCTTCCTCGGAAGACTAAAAAGGCGCAGAGAAAGTTATATGTACAAAGTGTATATAAGGCATACCAACTTCCATATGGGAAACAGAGGATGACAAGGTTTGGCGCGTCGAGAATGTCACAACCTGATCCATTGCATGCAGAGACACCACCATCAAAAAAGTTGAAGAAAAACTGATGATTTTTGGATAAATGTTCTTTAATATTTTCTTTTGCAAACTGTTAGACCAAAGCTCAACATTTTTTACTGTGTTATTAATAATAATATAAATTTTTGGCATATATGAATTTCAGATTTAACCACAATTTATAAAGTATAAAAGAATTTGGATAGTGCCAGGTGGATGGTTTAGATGCGTCATATCTGAACGGCTTAGAGGCGTCACACGCGTAATACACACACTTCTAGATTAATTGGCGTGGCTAAACATAACATAAAGATACATTAAGCAGATATAAATTGGCGTGGATAAATATCACATAAAGCCACCCTATATGGCGTGTCTATAGAATCTCCAATGAACGGCTCGCAACGTTACATGTGTACGGTGAAGGATGCATATAATTTAACGGTCAATATTGTATCATCTTAAATGAGATCCAACGATTCCTAATACGGCCACATGAATCAAGGTAATTGTAAATTGGCGTGGCTAAATATCTTATATAGCCACGCTATATGGTGTGTCTATAGGATATCCAATGAATGACTCACAATGTTACATGTGGACGGTGAAGGATGCATATAATTTAATGGTCAATATTGCATCATCTTAAATGAGATCCAGCGATTCCTAATACGGCCATGTGGATCAAGGTAATTGTAAATTGGCGTGGGTAAATATCACATATAGCCACGCTATATGGCGTGTCTATAGGATATCCAATGAACGTTACATGTGGATGTTATTCAACGGCTCCTAATACAACCATGTGGATGAAGGTTATTGAAATTAGCATGGCAAAAACATAACATATAGCCACGTTAAACCTATATGAGGCGTGTCTATAGGATATCCAATGAAAGGCTCACAACGTTACATGTGAATGGTATTCAACGGTTCCTAACACAACCACGTGGATGAAGGTTATTGAAATTGGCGTGGCTAAAACATAACATATGGCCACGTTAAACCTATATGGGGTGTGTCTATAGGATATCCAATGAACGGCTCATAGCGTTACATGTGGATGGTATTCAACGGTTCCTAATACATCCACTGGATGAAGGTAAGTGAAATTGGCGTGGCTAAAACATAACATATAACCACGTTAAACCTATAATGGTGTGTCTATCGGATAACCAATGGATACGCCAAAAAGAAATTTGCGTGTCTAAAGTGAACCAAATAGCCACGCCAAAAAGAAATTTGCGTGTCTATAGTGAATAAAATAGCCACGCCAAAAGCAATTTGTGTGTCTATAGTAAACCAAATAGCCACATTAGAACAATAAATCGTATGTCTATAGAGTACCAGTACTTAAGTTTTTGGGACACTATATAGCAACGCATATATGGCTCTGGCGTGTCTATTCATGCAGAAATAGACACGCAAGGCAGGTGTGGCTATAAGCTACCTAAAACCACGCCGTTTTACCTAAAACCACGCTAGCAGAAGCCACGCCAAGTCCAAACCAAATTGGTGTGTCAAAACCCCTATGAACATGCCAATTTGGCGTGGCAAAAGGGTTTGTTTGTACTAGTGCATCTTGCATTGGTCATCCAAAATATATTCAATAAAGAACTGGGCCAATCATGATTTCCCTTCGATTATGAAACAAGTTCATACATCTACGTTCTTAAACTAATGTAATAATACATAGTTTTCTAGGATGAAATCACACCTATATCTTACACATAATCAATTAACTAAATACAAAGATTATGTTGATGTCGTATTTACGAAGTTCCAAAAGATAAGCGTTTATACTTCATAATTCAATAAATTACTTGACACTTTGATCATAATGATATATGACCAAGTCTAACCACTAGAATATTATATATATACAGCTTCGCATGTTATGTTTTCAATATAATCCGAATGTAAAGATATGTTAGGAATGAAAACAATATCAAGTCAATATTACTAACCTCAAGTGGAAGGATGATTTATTTATTGTACTCGTTACTTCTTCTCATTCTTCAGGTCTTCAGAGTAATAATTGTACGTCTCAACATTCTTATACTTTCTAGTCTAACCTAAACGAAGTTGACTCTAGTATTTAATCAAGCGACTCTAGATGAGTTTTGATACTAAAATATGACAACCAAACTTGACATACAAACGCTTGGTGGGTTCAACCGAGCTATGCTCTAACAGTTTCCTAATCCGTGTAGGCTAATACTTGGGAACCAAGTTTATGACTCCTATATAAGAAGGTCTAGTCTAAGTGTCTAGTCATGGAATCCTCAACCAATTCTCGTCAGAGATTTGAGGTATTCATCCCACCTCTTGGGGTGGTATGTGAAAGATCATTAATGATGTAAAGAGTACATTGCTATGGTGCTCGTGGAATACTTATCGATGTTGGAAGACATGTTGTTATGGATTATACATATGGAGATGTTGGTAAGAAATCTTAGTGGTGCTGGAGTAAACTATTTGTATTGAGCATAAAGGCGTCCATAAAAATTTATGTCAGGGTGTATAGAGAAGATCATCTCGTTGTGGTAGATAATGTGGTAAACATTATCTCGTATGGGTGAAGACACTACTTTAGATTTATAGGGCTTTTGTGAGAGTTCTTGTGTTCGGTCACATTGTGGTGAGTCAATTGATTTATTTAGTCAATCATGATATGTAACACTTAGTTGGTGATTTCATAATAAATAAAAAGGTCGTAGATGTTTGGTGGATATAGACAATATACACATATTGTGTTTATTTTTGAACCACGTTAGATCCGTGATTAGTACTTTACTTCTTATTGCTTTTTTTATGGCTTGTATCTGTGCGGTTCTCTTTCTCTCTTTCTTATCCTAGATCGTAGTTAGGTTCATGGAGCAATCTGAGAGATAAAGTGTTTCTCGTTAGCTAATTTATTTTCGGCAATGTTAGAGCATTGCTCGGTCAAACTCGCATGTGTTGCTATCTCAAGCCTGTTTGTCAATTTTAGTGATCAAAATCATAAGTCTTGATTTCTAGCCTATTTGTGGATGCCTCTGACTAGGACATAGATAGTGTAGTTGAGCTTAAATCTCTTGACGTTCATCTCTTGAAGACGAAGAACTACTAAGGGGAGCTTGTGGAACTTCTTCGACAAAAGGTATGTGGAGACTTGAACTTATCTATCACTTGGAAAGTCTTTTTCTATTATATCCTATATTGAGACATAAGTCGTGTTACAATATAGTTTTCTCTATACACATTTGAGATTTCGAGCCGAGTATATCTCGCTTACATATTTCTCGAAATATGTGTTGGTAAGCTTTCGCTTCGACCAAGTTCATCTTATATCATGAGAAAATTTCCGAGTAACATCTTACATGGTTTGTGCGATACAATCATTTGGTGTAAGACTTGGAAGGTTTCAATAATGATTATTTCAATATCTTGAAAATTGCTTTGATGCTAATAGTGTGTGAAAATGACTATTGACATTATAGAAGAATGATTCAATGATTGAAATAAAGAATTGATGATGTAACCATCTTTGGATATAAGCATATATAGTGTGTTCGTACATTAGTGTATAAGTTCATAAACCGGAAGCCAAGAGTATGCATATATGTGTATACGAAATTGGTGAAGGAAATAGGTTAAGTATGCGTACGGGTACGCATACTGGCGGAAGATCTCGAACCGAGAATTTCTGCTGATTTTGGTTTTGGCAAAACTCTTAACTAGTCACCTTAAGTATGCGTACCCGTACGCATACTGGCGGAAGTTTTTGAACCTAAAATTTCTGCTGAGTTTGGAAAATTTACAAACTCAAAACTGGTTGCTTAAGTACGCATACCCGTAAGCATACTTAAACTGGTTACTTTGTCAAATCGGTCAAGTCCATGAACTTAAACATTTAAATCATAAGGAATGCAATCTTTGTGAACCGTGCTATAATGTTCATGATTGATTCAAGTGAATGAAACCGATTTGATTTCAATTGTGTTTTCTAAACAATTGAACAACTCTTTAACTAGTTTCATTTGAGTCATTTGAACTAGTTATGGTTAAGATGAATAAGGTTGATATGAGAGTAATCATATGGCTAACCTCGGCTAACTATGTTTGAACCAACATGGTGTACACGTTTAGGTACGGTTACATAAACCTAAATGAGGGTACATTTCATTTGTGTGTAACAAGCTAAGTTCGATCTAACGGTTGAAATATATTAGCTTGGTTGAATCAGGTTTTTCATCTAACAGTGAATATTGAATGCTTTGTTACCAAAGTCACTTGGATTGCAAACCCTGATTTGAAAACTATATAAAGGACAACTCTAGCAACTGAGAAACCTAATCCCCACACCTCTTGTGTGTTATTATTTGCATAACTAGAGTCGATTCTCCTTTAACCTTAGGTTTATTCTCGAGACCCAGGTTAACGACTTGAAGACTTCATTGGGATTGTGAAGCCAGACCCAACTATTATCTTTGTAGTTGCGTGATCTGATCTTGCTGTTTCTATTGTGTTGAGTGCAATTGAAATAATTGGATCGAGATTTTATATCTCCGATAGGCAAGATAGAAAAGTAATCACAAACAAACTTCGTCTCATCGTTTGTGATTCCACAATAACTTGTTTCGCTAGTCGATTAAGTTTATTGTGAGGTGATTGATAATACTAGGCTGTTCTTCCGCAATATAAGTCTGGTTTATCCATTGGTTCATGTTCACCTTGATTTAGCAAAAGATGGAACAAAAACTCTTGGGTATTTCCGTGGGAGACAAATTAATTCAATCCAATAGACTTTTTTGTGTGAGACATATTTGTCTATCAAGTCTTCAACTTTGGGTCCTAGAAACTGTTAGTTGTGGGTGAGATCAGCTAAGGGAATCAAGTACGTAGTATCCTGCTGGGATCAGAGACGTAAGGAGCGAAACTGTACCTTGAATCAGTGTGAGATTGATTAGGGTTCAACTACAGTCCAGTCCGAAGTTAATTGGCAGTAGGCTAGTGTCTGTAGCGGCTTAATACAATGTGGTGTTCAATCTGGAATAGGTCCAGGGGGTTTTTTGCATTTGCGGTTTCCTCGTTAACAAAATTCTGATGTTTGTGTTATTTCTTTTCCGCATTATATTTTGTTATATAATTGAAATATTACAGGTTGTGCGTTAAGATCAATTAGAATATCCAACCTTTGGTTGTTGATTTACATTGATTGACAGTTGAACATTGGTCTTTGGTACCGTCCAAGTAACTCCTCTTATATTCAATCAGGCTCGCAGATTTCTATTTGATGATTGCGGATTGAATTAAGAGTTAGACATATTAAACTCTTTGATATACTTTATTCTAGATTGAGTCTGACTGTCTAGTTGATTCTCTAGAAAGTGTATTAGAGTAAGTCCTCTCAGCTTGCCAAACGAATTGTTGGGTGTGGTTGTTAGACCTCCGCATTTTCATGCAAGATTAATTAGCACGTAGATAGATCTGAACCCGTACAATTAGTAAGGTACTATTAAGTATCCATAAGGGTCAATTGTATCAACAGTCGATACTGATATCTAGTAGCCCCAAACAAGTAAATGAAGAAATTGATCAAACTAAGTATAACAAGTAACCAATAAAAGAGATTCCACTTTTGGTACTCTCTTTAGTGGTTTGATTCACCATTTGCACCAAAATAGTATTAAAGAAGTTCTCCACTTTGGTGCTTTAGAGTAGAAAAAATCCAATAGACCGACGTAGTAAACATATCGGAAATCCCAAACATGAAATATTGGAATGATAGTCACACTAATAGGTAATGGTTTGAGTACTGGGATGACATTCAACATATTGTTACTTCTAGCTATGTTTTTCGCTCAACTTCGATTAATGCGGCAATACCCATGGAAATAGAAGAAAGAACTAAACCAACACCAATTCTTTATAAATGGGTTATTCCTGTTGGATGACCAGTGTATTTTATTATGAATGAGACAACGATTTGATCATAACGAGGGGTTATTATGATCATGAATCTAATAGGATTTATTGGGAGTGACGCAGGTGGTACGTAAAAGTTATGGGAAATGGTTGTGTCCATTGTTATTCCTTGTTGAATTGAAAAGGTTTGAAGTTGAGTTAAACAAGTACTCATTATAATGGTACAACAAGAGCTGTGAAATTATTCCTAGGATTATTTATGGATTTCTTTACTTGGGTAACCCTGCAAAGTTTCCATCGGTTGGCTGACACTGAAATCTTTGAAGTTTGGATAGCTGCCTTGTCTAAAAATCTGAATAACACAAGACAAAAAGTTAAATAAATCATGTAACTTACATCTATTGATCTTTAAGTTATCTAGGACTATGAAGATCATCTTAGGTTATCTTTGTGAGCGTGCTTACCGGCCTCCTTATCTCTATCAATCTCATAGAGGTCGCCAGAGTCTTCGGGAAGTTTACGTTTTCTGTTTCGAGCGGAAGCTATGTAGTTGGTATATGGAATCGAAGTGGAAAGTTGAAGCTAACAACACTGACAGGAAAGATTTTTATTTCTCTGTATTATGTTGGTCATAGAAATCCAAAACGACCTCTTTCACTTTTAATTCATCACGAGTAATTTGTTTCAATTGATTAAAGTTGTGAAGGATCGGTTAATTGGTTCTGAAAAAACTATCACAAACAAAAAAAAATATTAGACATCTCAGGTCATTGACTTTAGAGGATCAAAAAACTACTATAGTCATCCAAAACAACCTTTTGTGAAAACACGTAGTGGTTCAGACACAACCTGCTATTGCTTTACAAATTCATTCGCATCTAGACTACTATAACATCTTCTAGTCGTCCAGAAATTATTGACTAGTTCAAAGAAATTTAAAAAAAGGAGAAAAAAAATCAAATGCCCAACATTGATCACTTATTCACCTCCAAATCTTTTCCACGTAATGTGTTTTTAGTAGAATTGGTATGTTTTTGTTGGATGTTGGATTCATCTAAAGTTTGGCTATTCCATAGCTAAGATCAATAATGAAATCATGCATCATAATGGTTTATGGACTAACCATCTATTAATTCCGCTTTTTAGCGACGGATTAAATGATAAAGAACTAATGAGATTTTGGCGTATTATAATTAAACATATTCCTTACTTAGGATTAATAGTTTTGGGTTTTAGTGGTTCTTTTTTTATTTTTATAAAGAGTTCTATTGGTTTCTAGGGAAAAAAAAACAGTTTTATTGGTTTCTAAAATAAAATAAAAAGATGAATAAACAAGAAGGCCAAACGAGTATTATAGACTTGTAGTAGTTATAGTCAAATTTTAGGTGGCAAGTAGGAAAAAAATAGAAGTGAAATCCAGAATTACTTTATAAATTGTGAGATACATAGGTGGTAAATAGGTGAATCCTTGAATTTTACAGAATTTGGTTTATACTGGAATTTAGAAATTTACCCGTTTAGGAAAACCAAAATAATTCTGAGTCGGTTGATGTACATAAATAAAAGAGGTTGAGAAAGACCAAGGAGGAGGGATTGCTCCATAATTCTGTAAGTAGATCGATTTTTACTTTTTGGGGAAATCATTATTAGGTTAGTTTTCAATTTTGATTTGATATTTCTGATATTCTTCATATCTTTAACATAGATTTGGAAGAAAAATTAAAGTAGAATTTCTTATTGATTCGTTTGATACTGCATCTTAATTCATCTTGGTGATTTATGTATGCAACACCAATGAAGAGAAATAGAGAAATCAGCAGTGGTGTTGAAGTTTCAAGTAACCTTTCTAGCCGTTCGCTGATTCATCAAGGGAGATAAGGAGGAGGAGCGGCAAAGTTTCAAGATGGGATATGAGGAGTTGTGATGTCGATGTAGAGGAGATTAGGGAGAATTGCCGTCATCTTGATGTTTTGATAGAGGAGATTAGGAGTGGCAATGATGTTTCAACAAGGGAGATTAGGAGCGGTATCGAATTTTCGAGACACCTTACTAACCAGTCAATTAATTTGTTATTAATGGCAATGAGGAACAATGATGTTCCCTTAAAGCCCCTTCTTAGTCCGCCAAGGAAAACAAGAAAAAGGAAGATCAACAATTTTGAAGTTCCAAGAAGGGACATTACAGAAAATGATTTAGAAACGGAAAGAAGAAGGGACGCAGTCTTCTGTAACCTTTTGTTAAGCCGTCATCATGGTTCTCTTGGTGTTAATAACGAACATGGTACTATTATTGCTGTGCCCAGGGTTAGTAGTCATCTTCTTGATGATGAGGGTATATTGTTGGATATTCTCAGTAGACTCCCGGTGAGATCACTCTTGCGGTTCAAGTCAGTATGTAAGCGTTGGTTGTCTTTGATTAAACACAACCGACACTTTATTAATTTACACCTTACCCGTTTACAGTCACGTCCGAATATCCTCTGCATCACTCCAATGCAGAAGCAAATCTATGGCGGGAATGGTATATGGTGTCGACCACTAAGTCAAACGCCTCGTCATTGTATTTTCTTAGCAGATATATCATCAGTCCAAGGCAGCAGCAGCAGCATTGACGGCGAGGAACAAGTGCCAGCAGAAGCCATTATCCGGGACATAAGGATGACGACCGACGACGACGGGTTTGTTTATGATCTAGTTTTGAAACCGGTAAATGGTTTGATTGGCTTCGTAGATTGGATGGCAGATGCCATTAGGATATACAATGTAAGTACACGAGAAGTAACTCCATGGATTAAATCAACATTATTAGCAGAAGAAAAAAATAGATTTGAGAAAGAAGATGACACAATTGAGATAAAGATAGATAAAGTTAGGTTTCCTGTTTTTCAACTTGGATTTGATCCTTCGACTATGGAGCATAAAGTTTTCTGCTTTTGGACACTATCTAGAACCCAATCTTTTCTTGGGCGTCATTCTGGATACCAAACATATGCAGCTTGGGAGGCGTTGACTGTAGGCCGTGACACTAAATGGAGAAGAATCCATGTGGTTCCTAGTGACAACCAAATGAAACTTGATGAGGTTGTCCCTCCTTGGGACAAGGGGAGTTGGCATGTGCATATAAATGGTACCATATATTGGCTATGGTATCCCATGAATCACATCTCTCTTTGTCAGCAGTATGTTGTGGTTCACGGACATATTCCTGATCCAAAGGTCATAGTTGCATTTGATGTAGGAAGTGAGAAGTGTAGAGTTATCCCAATCCCTAGTTTCATCCTTGACGAGCCTCGTGAAGAAAGGTTCTCCTCGCCTAATGCTATTCTGGAGTTAAATGGACGTGTAGCTCTATCATATAGATTGAGTCCTTACATTCTGAAGTTATGGGTACTAGATGACGGGGTCGGCAGAAAGTTAGAGAATTGTCACGGAAACGGAAAGAATTGGACCGCAGAGATTATTAAACTACCTTTTCGATGTGATCCAGTTATCAAATTTCATGCAGTTGTGGGAACTGATCAGATAGTTGAGTACTACGACGATGCCCAGAGGAATTTATAGTTTTTGAGTACTACGACGATGCCCAGAGGAATTTAAAGTTCGTCTCTTTGTATTCCTATGATCGCAAGAAAAAGACTTTTAAGAAGATTGAGGTCGATGGGGTCTCCTTGTTTCCTCTTCACTAGAGTAGGTCTGTATTTAGAACTATTACAGAAAGCCTTTTTTCTGTTGCGTGAAAGGTGAAAATGTCCAACTTTGAATCACTTCGAAGATAGGAAATATTAAACCATAAAATTAGAGTCTTTGCATTATACTGATCTTACAACATGAAGAAATGAAACAGCAACCAAAAAACAAGTAAACAACAGGAACATATGTATATTAACTTCTTCAAATCTTTTAATACTGATAATTAATCTTTAACAACTTCCTTCATCTCCTTATTGGCAACGGTAGTTTGATGTCTGTAGTGATATCTAGTAGCGAAAAACAAGTAACAGAAGAAATTGATCAAACTAAGTATAGCGAGTAACCAATAAAAGAGATTCACATGATTAACGTTAATATTGTTTCCAGCCAGCCAACCTCCACTTTTGGTATTCGCTTTAGTGGCTTGATTCACTATTTGCACCAAAACGGTGCTAAAGAAATACCCTAACGCCATTGAACTCCAAAGGAAGCAGGTAGAGATGGATTTAATTCCTTTTGGTGCTTCAGAGTAGAAAAACTCCAACAACCCGACGTAAGTAAACATATCCGCGATCCCAAATATGAAATATTGGAACGATAGCCAAAATACACTGATAGGTAATGGTTGGAGTACTGGGATAGCATTCAACATATTGCGACTTCTAGCTATGTTTTTGCGCTTAACCTCGATTAATGCGGCAGTACCCATGGAAATGGCAGAGAGAACTAAACCAACACCAATTCTCTGCAAATGGGTTATTCCTGTTGGATGACCAGTATATTTTCTTATGAATGGGACAGCGATTTGATCGTAAAGAGGGATTATTACGATCATGAACGCGATAGGAATGATTGGGAGTGAGGCAGGTGGTATGTGAAAGTTATGGGAAATGGTTGTGTCCATTGTTATTCCTTGTTGAACTGAAAATGTTTGCAGTTGGGCTAAACAAGTGCTCATTATAATGGTGCAACAAAAGATTGGAATCATTCCTAGGATTATCTTTGCATTCTCTACTTGGGTAACCCTACAAAGTTTCCATGGGTTGGCTGATTTTGAATCTTCGAAGTCTGGTGATGTTTGGATAGCTGCCTTATCTAAGAATCTGAACAACACAAGACAAAAAATTAATTAAAGCATGCAACTTAAAGCTATTGATCTTTAAGTTATCTAGAACTGTTCAGATCACCTTAGGTTATCCCTGTGAGGTAAAAATTCAATTTGCACACCGGCCTCCTTATCTCTATCAATCTCATAGAGGTCGTCAGAGTCTTCTGGAAGTTTAAGTCTTCTGTTTCGAACGGAAGCTACATAAACCTGCAAACAGAAAATGATGATAATGTCACTGGAAGTCCTCAATCCTTTCTATCCATATATATCCCAGAAATTCATTCCTGATTTGAAAGTCGTTTCTAGTTTCGGATTTAAGATGTTAGCCGCAACATACATGTACTGCAGTTTTTTTTACCTACATCTTATTCTTGTGAAGAATGTATATATATGCTTGATTACCTGGATGATTTCTGTGATAGCTGCAGTTCCACTGATGACGTGATACCGGTATAGCGGCAATCCTGCGCTAAAGACAATCATAGCCAACACTATTGTAACTGTGGAGATTCCAAAACCCCAATCCCAACCTTTGTTATCTTGGATATAAACAATTAAAGTGATACTAACACCACCACCAATACAAATAGCAAGTAAGAGCCAGTTAAAAAAACTTGACATTTGTGTGGCCTCTTTAGGGTCATTCTCATCAAACTGATCTGCTCCATGGGTTGGTAATGAAGCTTTTAATCCAGCAGCACCGGCAGCAATCAAGTATATAGAAGCATACATAAGTGCAGAATTTCCCCCAACAACTTTAACACATAATTGTGAAGTAGCTGGATCGAGAATGTTGCATGTTGGGGGTCTAAGTTTGGGTAAGTGGGCTTGTACTGTAAGTAATACAAATCCCTGCATGATTTATAACTGATTAATAAGAAATCAAAACTAATAAGCTATGGACAAGATAAAGGAAGTGCTTATTTGGATTGAGATTGAATATGGCAATTACCAGAATTTCAAAAATGATAGAAACCATAACAGCTTTGGATCTGCCAGTGTAAGTGTCAGCAAGAAATGCAACCAGTACGGATAGGATGTAGCTTGTTCCAGCATAGTTTGTGACGATGTTAGCTGCGTCGGCTATGCTAAAATGCATCACCCCATTGAAATATGTGATCAAGTTCACAGCTAGAGCTAACGTCGCCATATTCTCGAACGTAAATGCAGCTGCAGGCACAAATGTACAAGTACATAGTGTATAAGCTAATTATTAGGTGCTTGCAACATATATCCTCCATGATCGGTTATTAAAAATTCCTCAAGAACTTATTAACAGAAAACAATACCAAGTATGAGCAATGAAGTTCGTAGCCCTCCATGCTGATACTTGTCAGCAGCTCTTCCTTTCCAATCAACCTTCCCTTCAACAAACTTAACTGCCTCCTACACCATAAAACGAAAAATTAGCTTGCGAGTACTATCGTTAATCAAGGTACAGGCGTAACACAAAATAGCTATAAACAACAAAAAACCTCAAAAAAATTAGGAGAATAAATTTTAGCATACCATGTTCGCCAACCCTGTTAGCTTATGCAAAGTTAAGTGGGTGATCAGACTGATGGAGTATGACGAGGGAGAGCAAGTGCGTATAAATAATAAGATTTTTTATGATTAAAATACCACTCAATATGTGTAGTTAAGTAGTTAATTTGGAACTTATTAATCAACTGATGCCGTCTAATTACGGTAGGGAAAGATTCCTATGAATTATTCTATAGAACCAAGACAAGAACCTAGTGGCGGAAAACAGCAACATCTCTTTAACCAAAATTAAATCTTACACCCTATCAAACCAATGCATCCTATTAATCAGAAATTTAACTTAATGCCGAAAATAACCTGTTCATAAGTATTTAGAGTTCACATCAGTAGAACCTACAAAACGTTTATTTCACTATCAGTCTGCCCCTTATAAACGATTCGTTCTTGACTATACAGAGTACCTACGTCTTTGAACTCTAAATCAGGCAATCCCGAAAATGTTAACCAACATGATTGTATTATTAATACTAGAATTTATGGGCTATGATGTCCTTTATTCCATGCTAGCTAATGCAGTAGTTTTGAAAAATAAGAACTTAGTTTTTATTTAACATCAAGTAAATTTATGGAATCAACAAATAGATGTAGGTAGCTAGATGGCACACAGAGAAATATTATATAAGGGCAATTAAATATGTAGTGTGATGTATGTTTCGACTTACGCAGCTAATGCATGCTGCATTGTGCAGTACAAAACTCAATGTCATAAGCCACTGAAAACATGTACTAGTTCAATAGGGATGTACTGATGTAGTCATATGTATATGCCATAAATAGTTTAGTTGGAGACAACTTGGGAGTTAATTACTATGGTTACACACCGATCGAATCATGCATGAGCTTTATAGTAAGTGTATAAACTGAACAAAAGCAAAATGTGCAAGAAGAAGAAAACAAAACTAAGCTTTTGATTTGATCAGCCGCATATAAAATCCAAATACGTGAGATAACTTCTCTTTCTAGCTGAGTAGATTGTTATGTTTTCATATTAGTTGGATGTAACTTCAGCTTCCATCATCTTGCCAAAACACGTTTGGAAGTTGAAACCAGTAGTATACAAGATGCCTCTAGTGTACTATATACTGATTCGATAAAAGAAAGGAACTACTTATTGCATGAGTAACTAAGCACTGTTCAGACCCGTAGCAACTTAATTACGCATGCAAAACAAAATTTTAATTTGAGAAACAATATATATTTCTTAACTGAAAAGTTTAGTTTTAAAGAAAAAGCCTCACAAAAAACAGGAAACGTTCTTTACGATTTACATAGGAAGAACAGTGTCCAATTAATCAAAATTTCATTAGTGCTAATGCGACTTAGTTCTGCAGTTTTATATAAAGATATAATTTTCTATATAGAAAACAAAAAGCAATTTTCGAACTCATAAAATGCAATCCCTATAATGAATAGGAAAGTAGGGGAAACAGTCACTGTTACCGGCTTTGTTCAAATGTTTGCCGGGATCTCCCTGGAGAGCTACGCTGTTGGATGACCAAGAAACTGTTCATACGTTAAGACGTACGGGTGATACTGTTAATTGGAACCTAAAGTTCCTCCAAACACTTCATCAGAAATAAACAAACCTTGAATGGTCATAATTTTTGCTGAAGTGCTTGGAGAAACTCCAGGGTACACCTAACCTTTGTGGGGCAGTACTAGTAGTTACTAATTAATGATGTATGAATGAAAATCCAAGAATGACTGTTCTCTTATATATAGTGTTTTCTCGAATGAACCAGTTTTATGTGGTCCTCTTGTTTTCCTGTTAAAGTTACACACGAAATCAAGTGTGTGTTGCTGGTGTAACCTAGCTAGTTTCGAAGATGAGCCCTGTTCAGTTTGGATAAGTCGAAGGTTCATTGAACTTGGTCTACATTTCGTCTCGGTGTCCGAAATAGCTTAAGGTTCATTGAACTTGGTTATTCTCACATCTTTGTTCCCGATCGACGTACAATTTTGTTGATTCCCTCTGTCTTGGCACATCTTTGCGCACGATGTTAGTGAGGTAACAATAACCGAAATGTGTTTTAAGTGCTGCATGAAAAAACAATTTCGGAACACGTTCCTTAATCAATTTCACGGGATAGGCACGTATAGGGGTGGTGAGTCGCACTGTGGCCTGAAGAATTTTGGCTTATATGCATGGACATACATGATGCATTCAGCGTTATGGAATGTGGTATGTTGGTTCTGATTTGCCAAGAATTTGTTAGATAATATCCCTGCAATGAAAAGGCTGTCCTTAAAGCGTTATTTTCTCCTACTCTTCGGAGTTGTTGATAGGATTGATCGCAAACCGCTTCACAGGATACAAACAAGCCTTTTTGTATGATATGACAATTCAACGTTGAATCTATCTAAAGACTTAAAGGCCTAGACAAATAAAACTCCCATATTGAAAGGTAAGGAAATCATCGTTTTTTATTGGCCGAAATTGGTTTTTTTTGAGTTTTGTGAAACTAACGTTTTGGTGAGGACACTTGGCAACGGATTATGGGCTAAAAAAATTAGGAAAAAAAGAAAGAAAAGGAAACCCTGCCTTACTCACACCGTGACTATGTTAGGAAACAAAATAAACTGTAAACCTAACTTGAAAAAAAAGAAAATCGTGTTGAAATATGGCTACGTATTTATGGCATTATATATGGCCAAGTATTTTTCTTCCTGGACTTTAGCGTCTTAAAATTACAGCCCAAGCCAGAACGACTAAGAAGTGGTAATACGGTTTTGGAGGCCTAAACCAATTAGCGCACTAAAGAAAGGAAGTTGCGGGCAGTAGAGCTGTTTGTCATGGAGATATATTATTTTCTTGACATCTATGTCAAACATTTTGGACGATGTTAAGACAGCGTTTTAGGACAATCCCTTTAAAGATATAATGGAAAGTGAGAAAACGTACCCTAATTGAAATAAACTGTTTATTTATTTTGTCTAAAAGAAAAGTCTTATGATCCGTGGACCTAGAAGTTTGGCGAGGACACTCGGCTACGTATAACTGATTTAAAAATTGTAAACTCAAATTTTATGGTAATCCGAATTCAATTAGAAGGAAAAAATAAATAAAATATGTACGCATTTTCAATTTTCTCTCTACCTATTTAATGCATTGAGACTAGGCGACGTGAAGTTCTGTTACACCAAATGAAAAATGCACCACCACGGGGCGGGGCAAAGCCCGCGCACACCAAGTAAAATACATGGTTAAAAGAAAGAAAATGTCTAAGGTGTAGCACGGGCATAAATCTAGACAAATAAAGCTCCCACATTGAACGGTGAGCCTCGGTTCCTATGTTGGCCGAAATAAGCGTTTTTGAGTTTTGTGAAACAAGCGTTTTGGTGAAGACATTTGACAACGTATGATTGGTTTAAAAAGAATATGAAAAAGATTAAAAAAACGGAAATCAAATTCAATTTGGAATTCATGACATGAAAATATTTAGGTGAGGACGATTGGCAACGTATGCTTAGTTTAAAAATTACAAACTCGAAAGGAAAACCTAACTTACCGTGTTAGGAATTTTATCAAAGTCTAAATTCAATTTGGAAATCGAGTACCTAACATAGTAGGACTCTTTTTTCCAAATTATAATATATACAGGGAAAAAGAATGCACATATTTTACATATATTTTCTGCGAAAATAAAAAGAAAAAAAAATAAGTAAAATCTACACATATTCTCTGGCTATTTAATGTATCTGCCCTGCCACACCAAAACAAAAATACATTGCCATGGGGCAGGGCTTCGCCAAATTAAAAATGCATCGCCACGGGGAAGGGCGAAGTCCCGCACACACCAAATTAAAAAGCATTGCCACGAGACGGTGCGAAGCCCCGCGCGCACCAAACTTAAAGAAAAATAAAATGCCCGGTGCGTAGCACGAGCACAATCTAGTTCTTATTTATATACAGAAAATAGTTGACTGTAGCTAATGGAGAAAGAGTTGAGAAGATTGAGAGAAAAGAAAGAAGATTTCTTTTATATCCAATCAAGGCTTCTTGGTTGGCTTGGCTTATATTGATACTGAACATGCATGTTTACTGTCTGTTCAGCATTGCAGGGAATTGTGCCTGTTCAAACCAGTCCTTATATGCAAAGCCTTGTAGGATTTGAATCTCAAGTCTTCAGTTACCGTACTTGTCAGTTACAACTTACAAATTTGAAACCCAATATACACGTACCTTGTTCTGTTACTACTTCAATCTATCTTTGTTTAACTGACTGTTTACAGTTTTTCTCCAACAACTTCACATTTAATCTAACCATAAATTGTCGACTTTGAGATCAAACATTAACAGAATTGGGGATCCATATTTCCTTGTGAAAATGTTAAATGCAATCCCAGTTTAGGGGAAATTATTGTTTGGTCCTTTTCTATGTAGTCCCAAGACTGTTCGATCCAGTGGGAAAAAACGTTTCTTGTTTGGTCTATAATTATTTGAAAATATAAACTGGACAAAAATACTCTTCTTTATTATTTTAGCATTAATTTGCGTAGTTTTCGTATTTCCATAATTATTTAAGTTTGTTTTCTCCGATGAACTCTAAACTTCCTACTTTTTTTTTATAAGAATTCATTGTTTGATGACTATCAAGTGTTTGGTAATTCTTTTTGTAGATTCGTGTTCATTCTTAAAAATGAACACTCAACAAAAAATTCATTATAAACAAAACCAGAGTTCATTCTTTCGAATGAACACCTAATCAAAACCAAAACTAAATCAAATATGAAGCAGAGTTTATTTTTTCAAATCAACACCTAATCAAAGTTCATTATTATGAACAAAAATCATAGTTCATTCTTTGGAATAAACACCTAATCAAAGTCTATTATTATGAACAAAAATGAGAGTCCATTCTTTCAAACTAGAAAACCAGTCACCTTAGGTACGCGTACTCACAGAAGTTTTCGAATCAAATTTTTTTGCTGAGTTTCCAAACTCAAACCCGGTTACCTAAGGTACACGTACCTGTACGCGTACCCAAGATGGTTATGTCTCAAATCGGAAGTTCATGAACTTAGAACAATAAATCAATAAGGAATGCAATTTTCGCAAACCGTGGTTATGTTGTTCATGAATTGATTCAAGTGAATCAAACCGATTTTGTTTCAATTGTATCTATGAATAAAGACCTAAGCAATTGAACAACTCTATCAACTAGTTCTTATGAGTCATTTGAACTAGTTATGAGAAAGATGAATATGGTTGATATGAAAGTACTCATATGGCTAACCTCGGTTAACTATTTTTGAACCAACCAAGTGTACACGTTTAGGTACGGTTACTCAAACTTAAATGAAACATATTGCATTTGTGTACGAAAAGCTAAGTTTCGATCTAACGGTTGAAAGATATTAGCTTGGAGAAATCAGGTTTTTCATCTAACGGTGAATATTGAATGCTTTGTTACCAAGGTAACTTAGATTGCAAACCCTGATTTGAAAACTATATAAAGGTGTTGATGGTGGTTTTTAGCTTAGGGTTTAAATCGTAAAACCGTACAACTGACATGACGTCACTATGACCATTAACACATTTATTGAATCGATCAGCATTCTTATGTAAGAATTACCAGGGTACCTTTTTTTTATGTGTCATGTTCCACGGCAGAACCCTTAACATTGACCGACATCATCTATGCCAAACCCTAATTCTCATGCTATCGCGCCAAGGCATGCCAACCATGCCAGCCGCACCACTGTGCCAATGGCAAACCATGCCAGCCACATCTCCGTTCCAAGGCATGCCAACCATGCCAGCCGCACCACTTTGACAATGGCAAACCATGCCAGCCACATCTTTGCGCCAAGGCATGCCAACCATGCCAGCCGCACCACTGGGCCAATGGGAAACCATGCCAGCCACGTCTACCGCGCCAAAGCATGCAAACCATGCTAGCCGCACCATACGCCAATGGAATGTCAAACCCTTGTCCCCACCATGCCAAACCAACCGCACCTTTCCTTGGCCCCAACCATGCTAGCCGCACCATACGCCAATGGCATACCAAACCCTTGGCCCCACCATGCCAAGCCAACCGCACCTTGCCTTGGCCCCAACCATGCTAGCCGCACCATGAGCCAATGGCATGCCAAACCCTTGGCCCCACCATGCCAAGCCAACCGCACCTTGCCTTGGCCCCACCATACCAAGCCGTCCGTACCAAACCCTTGGCCCCACAATGCCAAGCCATCCGCGCCATTGGCCTTGGCCCCACCATGCCGGCCTTCCCTGTGCGGCTACCAAAACGAAGGCGTGCGATGATCAATGGCCAACCTTCCATCCTAGATGCAAATCCTAGCCGTCCAAGGTCGCCAAACAACGCATGGTAACCTTTGGCCCAAAACCCTAGTTTTGGCCACGCCAAACCGTGCCAAGGCATGCCATGCCACATGTGCCAATGGCATGCCAACCACCTTGCCGCGCCATACCATGCCGGCCTTCCCCATGCGGCTACCAAAACGAAGGCGTGCGACGATCAACGACCACCCTTCCATCCTGGATGCAAATCCTAGCCGTCCAAGGTCACCAACCCTTTGGCCAAAAACCCTAGTTTTGGCCACGCCAACCCGCGCCAAGGCATACCATGCCACATGTGCCAATGGCATGCAAACCACCTTGCCGCTCCATACCATGCCGGCCTTCCCCATGCGGTTACCAAAACGAAGGCATGCGACGATCAGCGGCCACCCTTCCATCCTAGATGCAAATCCTAGCCGTCCAAGGTCCCCAAACAACGCATGGTAATCTTTGGCACAAAACCCTAGTTTTGTCCATGCCAAACCGCGCCAAGGCATGCCATGCCACATGTAACAATGGCATGCCAACCACCTTGTCGCGCCATACCATGCCGGCCTTCCCCATGCAACTACCAAAACGAAGGCATGCGACGATCAACGACCACCCTTCCATCCTAGATGCAAATCCTAGCCGTCCAAGGTCGCCAAACAACGCATGGTAACCTTTGGCCCAAAACCCTAGTTTTGGCCGCGCCAAGGCATGCCATGCCATATGTGCCAATGGCATGCCAACCACCTTTCCGCGCCATACAATGCCATCCTTACCTATGCGGCTACCAAAACGAAGGCCTGCAACAATCAACGACCACTTTTTCATCTAAGATGCAGATCTTGGCCGTCCAAGGTTACCAGCTAACACATGGCAACCTTTGGCCCTAATTTGGTCGCGCCTAAACAAATCCAAAACCCTAACTTTTGGCCGCGCCTAAACTGGGCCATAATAAAGCCATACTGATCATACTTTCATGCCACTGGCTACCAAAAGAAAGGTTGCAATAATCAACGGCTACCTTCCTCTTAAGATGCAAAATCTCGACCGTTGAAGGTCACCACCGAGCCGGAAAGTCTCCCAAGCTTAACTTGCCAGACAACAACAACATGCTACATGTTTTCCACGAAAACAGTCGAGACATCAACACATGTCACAAACTGGGGGATGCTCATTGGGTATTGGTTTGGCGGTTTACAGCATGCGGCGTACACTAGCTCGTTATAAGAAAGTGTCATAAGGATGAGGCGGTTAGTAAATACAGGGAGTAATGGTGAAACGCTTTCTTTTATGGAACATCAATTCCAAGCGCTACCGGTTACCACCTCCTCCCATTTACTCACCCGTTTTCCATTTCTTAATGAGACCAGAGTACGTTTTACTTCGACTTGTATAAATTGGCATTACTTATTTCCACCGAACGACAAGTTCAGGTCAGGAGGATACAACACTCAGAAAGCATTTGCTAGCTTTCCATCGGTTAGCTTCCCACTTTCTGATACAAGTCGTGAAACAACTACTCTTCCAGAATTAACTATTTTGGTCTCAACACTTTCTTCGCTTCCCTCCCCAAAACCAACCCTTCTCCTTCACTTTGTGACCGGAGCAAGTCTGGAACGACCATTTCTTGGATTGGGACGGATTTGTACAGATTGATCTCTCGAATCTAAAGTACTCCCTTGCAGTACATTTTTTAGGGTTTGAATTCGTTTCTCACCCACACACCCGAAATTACCAAAATCAGCAGAAACCGTTTTCACCCTCAAACAATTGGCGACCGCAGTGAGAGATTGATCTTTCGGTTACAATGCCAATTTTCGACCATCGATATCATGCTTATACCCAGACATCAAGGCGGTAGAAGCATGCGATCCGCTCAGGGATCGACAACTCAGTTACCAGACGACCCGATTATCAGTCTTGACACGGCGAGGGATGACTGGGGACTACCTAGAGGTTAAAAGCGAACGATCCAACCAGGGATCGACGACTATCAAATGAGATGACTGGGGACTCTCCACAATCACGGTGGTGCCTCCCGTAAAACTCGGTCTTACACCCGGAAGATTCTATTTTCATCAGGAGACCTGAAAAACCGAGTAAGTCTTACCTAGACAAAATACATGGTTTTCTATTTCAAGTTTTCACAGGAATGATGAAACCGATAGCCATGTTATGTTTCACCCCATGTCATCTACCGACACGCAATGCTCACGGTTCCATGGTTTTCCTGGGATGTTTGCGTCACTTGCAATCGTAATCAAGACAACATCATTCCCAAAACAATCCATTCCAAAACAATTCATTCCGAAAGAATAATCCAAAACCCTCAAGGTAACATTTGTCTATCAACCCAAAAATCTAGGAAATCAAAACCATAAACTAGGCGTTTCAATTGCCTTTCAAAAAGAAAAAAAAAACTAAAAATAAGAAGTTCAGAAGACAGAAATACATTCAAGGAAAGTTTTTCAACAATGGATTGCTCTTCTTAGCAAGAGCCTCCTTCGTTCTTTGGAGAGACGCCATCTTCAACTTCATCTTCCTGGACAATTTTTTGACTTCCGCTTCCTGCTTTTTCACCATATCTGCAAAAGGACCTTCGACTGTTTCGACCAGCAACTTTTCAACCTCAGAGAAACCTTCAACGAACCAAGGAACATTGAACTCGAAGTTTACATACATGTCACGATAAAACCTCCAGCTCGAGATTACATCCTTAGAAACAGTATTACCAGTCACGTTGCACATGTCGTCAATCGAAGACAAAGCTTCCTCTACACGCTTAACCAACGCAAATAGTAACCTTCTTGGTCGTGGAAATATGTCCGTAGCTTTCCCATATCTTGGTGTATAGTGCCGCATTTTTGGCTAGCACGCTAAATCCCCCGATCAACACATGATCCGGATAAGGAACCAGGTATGGAGGGTTGAAAGTGGCGCCCGCGTCTACATCAACAACCGGCAAGGGATTCCTAACGACAATTGCACTTGCGGCCACTGGAGTACTCTCCATTGTCTGAGTCACAAAGATGTTTTCATCTCGATCAACATCCATTCCAAGGTCGCCCGGTGCGGCTGCCACAATTGGAGACAAAGCTGTATCACCACCAGTCTCCGTCTCAGTGCCATCTTCAGAAACGGTTTCCTCCTATGAAATCATGGATTAGATATTTTCCAAAGAAAAAAAAAAGAAAAAAAACATGCGGGAGACTCACTGATTCGCTTTCAGATTGGCTAGAGGAAGATTAAGCACTGCTGTCGGAAGAACTACTCTCTCCATCACTGAACTCTGAGCTTTCATCCTTCTCGGGTTTACCATCGCCACGGATAGGCTCAGCACTGCCACCCTCCGTCTCGAGAAGCGATGTTTTCTGACTACTTGCAAGTTTAGTAAAGGCGTTCACGCTGCTGAGACCCTAGGCAAGATACAAAGACGGATACTCAGGAAAGAAACAAGGATATACACGATCCAACTAAATTCAAGAGGAAAATCACACGTACCCGCATATTGGACGAACTGAAAGTCGGTAGGGCTGTCGAAACTGACTGGGAACCATATTCACGGCTTTTAGATCTTCGCTCCTTCACTTGGGGACTATCTGCATTCAAGCTAACAGATTTTCGCTTGGCGATGAAGGATCCCTCAGCAGTGGATGCTCCGCTAAAACCGCAGGAGAAGGCTTACCGCGACGGTTTTCTACCACATCATTCACGAATCCATGAAAAACGAGAAACTCATCCTGCCAAAATATGTTATATTTGGAGGTTGTTGATGGATTTCGTTCCGCAAGCAGGAAAGGGAGACTTTTACCCGACACAAGAACAGTAGCATCGAGAACAGTTGGCAACGAGACTTCTGGAACAACCGGCTGACTAACAAGTGGGACCCCTTAGTCAAAACCCATATGCCGAGCCGCCCTATCGATATTGTAAGGTACTGCTTTGCAAGATCCTCAAAAGAAAGACGGCACATAACCGGGCGTGTAGCTTCGCATGAACACCATTTCTCCAACACTCATATACTCTTTATCAGAAGACAAAGACATGCTCGGAGCAGGAGCAAAGGTACTGATCTGAGTTATGGACGCATGCACCGGAGCCCATGGACGAAAATTGACTGTGTGCGAGTTGTCAAGGAATCCAACCAGGTTCGAACCAATCTTTGGGCGCCTATTCGACCAACGCAGCATCCTAGAGCCACCCCAAGACTCAGGAAGTACGACCAACGGTTTTGGAGCATATCTTTCGAAGTTCTCCCACAGCCATGCTTGGAGAAAGGCGGCATGAATATACGAATCCACTTTCATGTAACCATTTGAAGCGCACATGTCCACGACCAGCTGATCCAAGTGTGTGTACAAAGAACCAAGAAACAAGCCGCCAGTAGGGAGAACGACACCTTTTGCCAATTTTATGGCTAACTTGATAAGTTCCTGTCTTATCTCCTTCTTACCCGAGCCGTCATCGAAAATATCTTTGGATAACCAAAGAGCTAAGAACGCCGCGACATGAAGCGTACTATTCTTCTGGTTCCACTCCAACTCATCGGGAAACCACTGAGACACCCACCATCCTTAGAAGCACCTCGTCTTTTTTTTTTCCGAACGAATCCTTTTGATTTCGCAACCAGAGCGGCGCACATTTCTTCTTCATTTGCAGACAATTTGACATCGAGGTTTCCTATTACAGGAAGGTTCAGCAACACGGCCACGCTCTCTAAGGAGATAGTCATTTCACCCCACCTGCATATGGCCGTGTGAGTGTCTGGACACCATCTGGAAATAAAAGCAACCAATCCTGGAATATATTTCCTAATTTGAAGCACTGTGGAAGCCGCGACAGCATCAATGATCTGCGCCTTGGTCAAACTGGTTTTTACACATTCCTGGCTCATCATGAATCGCATCCATTTCTCAAAGGGACGCAACGGACTCACAAAGATTTTAAAGTTAATAGGAGAAGCATGATACTCTTTCGTCTGAAGACAAAACCTTATTAAATCTCCTGGCTGAACCGACCAGGCCTCTCCTTCACTTTCCGGACTAGTCAGAAGAATCGACACATACTTGGGATGATTTTTCCTAATCGTGGCGGATGTTGTAAAGAACTCATCATCTATGTTCGGCTTGGAATTGCCAACATCTTTCGGTACGACAAAACTTTTCTCAAATGACATCCTAACGAAAATTCTCTCACGATAATTCCACCTTCGAAATTACTATAATGGAACAATACGAAGAGAAATTATTACCGAAAGTGCATGGAAATTATTTTATCAGACACAGGAGATCCATCCTGGACGCAAGCCAATTTGTTTCACAGTCATAATGCGCATAGGAAAAGAAATGGGGACTGACAGACCCTACATCGCCACCTCATGCCAATACCATACCCTGCAGCGAAAAATTTGCGCCCGGCCGAGGAGGCGCACCCCACCACGGGAACCATACACACGGTCACACCAGGAAAAAGGAGTAAACCCTAGAATCTAGGTTTTCGCGGGAAGGGAATGACAATTACCAGCTCATGCATGCCTACTTTTCATGGTGATTGAGGCGGCCAACATCACTACGGTATTCACGCCTAAATGTTACTACAAGTTCGCGCAAAGCATACCTACGGCTAGGATTCATACCAAAGCAGAAGGACAACATTTCTACAAGTTCATGAAAAGGTACGCATACAGCTAGGGTTTGCACTAACACAAAAAAAAAACAAGAAAAGCAAGTTAAAGAGGAAGTGTTGGAAGAAATACCTGGGACTCGCTCGTCCGCTTTACTGTTACCACACGGCCAGAATAAAAAAAATATTGGTGTGAAGTAAAAGGAGAGGCCGGCCCTCCTTTTATAGGCGTGATACTTGGGAGTTTGAATAAGGAAAAGACTTCCTATTCGAGTCAAGTAAAGAAAAGAGGCAATCGGGCCCGCGAAGACCAATCACCATTCCAAGACCGTCCGTGCCATTGCCTTGGCCCCACCATGCCAAGTCGTCCGCCATGCTTGCCTCTCTAGGACCGCTCCATGCCTTGGCCCCACATGCCAAGTCGTCCGCGCATGCTTTGCCTCACCAAACTGCGCCATTTCCTTGGCCCCACCATGCCAACCGTCCGTGTCGTGACTTTCCGCACCAATACCGAAAACTCGCCAAGCCAGCGTCATGATGTTCCCTAACCCAACCAATGTGATGCATAGCCAGACTAAGCCGACGATCTTCATCTCACCACTTCACGGTCTACACCATGAATAGAATCTACGCAAGGCCGCCAAACACGAGGATCATGGACTCTCCTTACCTCTCGAAAAGGTTAGTCGGACCTTCCTGACCATCTTTCCACGACTTGTCGTTTCGATTTTTGTCCTTGCCCGTCACCATCTTATGCTTACCTCACAACAATGCTCATGTTCCGAGCTAAGCAGGGGACTTAATGTTGATGGTGGTTTTAGCTTAGGATTAAAATCGTAAAACCGTACAACTGACATGACGTCACTATGACCATTAGCAAATTTATTGAATCGATCAGCATGCCTATGTAAGAATTACCATGGGACCTTTTTTTTATGTGTCATGTTCCACGGCAGAACCCTTAACATTGACCGACATCATCTATGCCAAACGCTAATTCTCATGTTACCGCGCCAAGGCATGCTAACCATGCTAGCCGCACCACTGTGCCAATGACAAACCATGCCAGCCACATCTCTGCGCCAAGGTATGCCAACCATGCCAGCCGCACCACTGTGCCAATGGCAAACCATGCCAGCCACATCTTCGCGCCAAGGCATGCCAATCGTGCCAGACGCACCACTGTGACAATGGCAAACCATGCCAGCCACGTCTACCGCGCAAAGGCATGCCAACCATGCTAGCCGCACCATATGTCGATGGCATGACAAACCCTTGGCCCCACCATGCCAAGCCAACCGCACCTTACCTTGGCCCCAACCATGATAGCCGCACCATACGCCAATGGCATGCCAAACCCTTGGCCCCACCATGCCTAGCCAACCGAACCTTGCCTTGTCCCCAACCATGCTATCCGCACCGTGTGCCAATGGCATGCCAAACCCTTGGCCCCACCATGCCAAGCCAACCGCACCTTGGACCCACCATGCCAAGCCGTCCGTACCAAACCCTTGGCCCCACTATGCCAAGCCATTTGTGCCATTGGCCTTGGCCCCACCATGCCGGCCTTCCCTACGCGGCTACCAAAACGAAGGCGTGCGACGATCAATGGCCACCCTTCCATCCTAGATGCAAATCCTAGCCGTCCAAGGTCGCCAAACAAGGCATGGTAACCTTTGGCCCAAAACCCTAGTTTTGGCCACGCCAAACCGCGCCAAGGCATGCTATGACACATGTGCCAATGGCATGCCAACCACCTTGCCGCGCCATACGATGTCGGCCTTCCCCATGCGGCTATCAAAACGAAGGCGTGCGACTATCAACGACCACCCTTCCATCCGGGATGCAAATCCAAGCCGTCCAAGGTCACCAAACCTTTGTCCCAAAACCATAGTTTTGGCCACGCCAAACCGCGCCAAGGCATACCATACCACATGTGCCAATGGAATGCCAACCACCTTTCCGCGCCATACCATGCCGGCCTTCCCCATGCGGCTACCAAAACGAAGGCGTGCGACGATCAACGGCCACCCTTCCATCCTAGATGCAAATCCTATCCGTCCAAGGGCGCCAAACAACGCATGGTAACCTTTGGCCCAAAACCCTAGTTTTGGCCACGCCAAACCGCGCCAAGGCATGCCATGCCACATATGCCAATGGCATGCCAACCACCTTTCCGCGCCATACCATGTCGGCCTTCCCCATGCGGCTACCAACACGAAGGCGTACGACGATCAACGGCCACCCTTCCATCCTAGATGCAAATCCTAGTCGTCCAAGGTCGACAAACAACGCATGGTAACCTTTGGCCAAAAACTCTAGTTTTGGCCACGCCAAGGCATGCCATGCCACATGTGCCAATGACATGCCAACCACCTTGTCGCGCCATGCCATTCCGTCCTTCCCTATGAGGCTACCAAAACCTAGGCCTGCAACAATCAACGACCACTTTTTCATCTAAGATACAGATCTTAGCCGTCCACGGTTACCAGCTAACACATGGCAACCTTTGTCCCTAGTTTGGTCGCGCCTAAACAAATCCAAAACCCTAACTTTTGGCCGCTCCTAAACTGGGCCATAATAAAGCCATACTGATCATACTTTCATGCCACTGGCTACCAAACGAAAGGTTGCAATAATCAACGACTACCTTCCTCTTAAGATGCAAAATCTCGACCGTTGAAGGTCACCACCGAGCCGGCAAGTCTCCCAAGATCAACTTGCCAGACAACAACAACATGCTACATGTTTTCCACGAAAACACTTGAGACATCAACACATGTCACAAACTGGGGGATGCTCATTGGGTATTGGTTTGGCGGTTTACAGCGTGCGGCGTACACTACGCTCGTTATAAGAAAGTGTCATAAGGATGAGGCGGTTAGTAAGTACAGGGAGTAATGGTGAAACGCTTTCTTTTATGGAACATCAATTCCAAGCATTACCGGTTACCACCTCTTCCCATTTACTCACCTGTTTTCCATTTCTTAATGAGACCAGAGTACGTTTCACTTAGACTTGTATAAATAGGCATTACCTATTTCCACCGAACGACAAGTTCAGGTCAGGAGGATACAACACTCAGAAAAAATTTGCTAGCTTTACATCTGTTAGCTTCCCACTTTCTGATACAAGTCGTGAAACAACTACTCTTCCAGAATCAACTATTCTGGTCTCAACACTTTCTTGGCTTCCCTCCCCAAAACCAACCCTTCTCCTTCACTTTGTGACCGGAGCAAGTCTAGAACGACCATTTCTTGGTTTAGGCCGGATTTGTACAGATTGATCTCTCGAATCTAAAGTACTCCTTTGCAGTACATTGTTTAGGGTTTAAATTCGTTTCTCACCCACACACCCGAAATTACCAAAATCAGCAGAAACCGTTTTCACCCTCAAACAAAAAGAGACATCTAGCAATTGGAAAAACTAATCTCCATACCTCCTGTGTGATACTAGTTAGTTTGCTAGAGTCGATTCTCCTTTAACCTTAGGTTTCTTCCCGAGACCCTGTAGGTTAATGACTGAAAGACTTCATTGGGATTGTGAATCCAGACGAAACTACTTCTCTTGTAGTTGGGCGATATGATCTTGCCATTTTCTGTCGTACGAGTTCAATTGAATAATTTACTTGATATTATATCTTCGATAGGGCAAGATAAAAAGAAATCACAAACATCTTCATCTCATCGTTTGTGATTCCGCAACATCTTGTTTCGCTACCATACGATTAAAATTGTTGTGAGGTAATTGATAATACTAGGCTGTTCTTCGGAAATATAAATCTGGATTATCAATTGGTTCTTGTTCACCTTGATTTATCAATAGACAGAACAAAAACTCTTGGGTATTTCTGTGGGAGACAGATTTATTCAATCCTATAGACTTTTTTTTGTGTGAGACAGATTTGTCTATCAAGTCTTCGACTTTGGGTCGTAGAAACTCTTGGTTGTGGGTGAGATCATCTAAGGGAATCAAGTACGTAGTATCCTGCTGGGATCAGAGACGTAAGGAGCGCAACTGTATCTTGAATCACTGTGAGATTGATTAGGGTTCAACTACAGTCCAGGCCGAAGTTAGTTTTTAGTAGGCTAGTGTCTGTAGCGGCTTAATACAGTGAGGTGTTCAATCTGGACTAGGTCCCGGGGTTTTTCTGCGTTTGCGGTTTCCTCGTTAACAAAATTTCTGGTGTCTGTGTTATTTCTACTCCTCATTATATTTTGTTATATAATTGAAATATCACCGGTTGTGCGTTAAGATCAATCAATTAGAATATCCAGCCTTTTGTTGTTGATTTAAATTTATTGACACCTGGATATTGGGTTTTGGTACCATCCAAGTTATTATCCTTGTATTTGATAAAGACTCGCAGATTTCTATTTGCTTGAGTAAAGATCAAATCAAGTGAGAGAGATATTAACTCCTCAATATACTTTTCTCTAGATTGAGTCTGACTGTCTAGTTTATTCTCTAGAAAGTATATTGGAGTTAGTCCATACAGATTGCTAATCGAAATATTGGGTGTGGTTATTATACCCCCGCTTTTTCAGGCTAAGTTATGAAGCTTACTTGGTGCATAGTCCGCATATGCACTTTCAACCAACTACCCCTTTATATATATATATATATATGTTAACTTGAAATTTTTACAACTTAGAGTAGGGGAGAAAAAATCATTCATCAACTCCCAAGGCCATGATGGCTGCACATGACTACCCTGACCAAATGCAATGTACGGCCGTGATGGTTGTACAGATAGTACAGGCTAGTTCCAATGCCCGGCCATTATGGCTGAACATTTCCTGAACCAAGTCCAGTAAAGGGCCGTGATGGATGTAGGCATGATGCAATATAGTGACGCGATATTGTCCCTAGACCAATGACATGGTAGTGTGCTATGTTAGTACTAAATTTTCTCAAGGCCATCTACCCAACTGGTCTAATGCATCCTTTGATGCGAGATTGGCCTTTGGCCAATATAGGTTACAACTTACACTCCCTTGGTGCCATATTGGCCTTGACCAATATGCCATTTTCGGAAGCGTATTAGCCTAGGCCAATGTTCCTTTTACTACACAATGGAAGCTTTGGATGAAGCTTCATCTCAGGCCATGGTACATCTTTGAGAATGCGCCATGTTGAAATACGGGGTGTTACAATATTCACCTCTTTAAAGAATTTCTTCCCTGAAATTCAGAACAAAAACTATTGTGGACAAGCCTTTCGGTTTAGATTCCTGAACAAAAGTCGCATACCAGATGCTCAGAAATCACAGGTTTCTTCAAGTTGTCGTGAACATCAATTTAGACCTTTTGAGAAACTGTTCCATACCGCCTGCCCAGTGATCCAAAAGTTCCCACAATGTTACCAAGAATCTCAATTGGCCAGTTGCCAAAAGGATATCTCAAGCAGGTATCCCAAGGTGAGTCCCATACCACCACTCAGGAATCCCTAATGTTCACAAGTGGAAGATGTCATCGGAATGACAAACCGAATATCAACACAGTACTGTGTGGAACAGAATATAGTTTCCCACCGTCCTTGACGGTCATCCATGTTTCCACTCGTAAGTGGGATGCTCGCCGGGCCGACAATGCACACCATTAGCCAGTTTCCAATGTGTGGGGATGATCAGTCCCATTGTCTTCCTACCATTCTGAACGGTCTTCCAGATATCCACTCGTAAGTGGGGTGCCACTTAGAGTAGGAAAACTCACAGTACTTAAACAAGCTCAACTATATTCGTAAAGTAACTGGTATAACAATTACAAACTCTTTCCGCGTAAAAGTTAGCATACTCTCCAACTTTATGTTTTCCTTTGTAGAAACGTATTCGCTGACAAGCCATTCCCGCACAGTCCCTAGAGTTATCTCGGAACTTACTTTGATACCAACTGTGACGGACGAGAAAATTACGCGTGCCGTGCCTGGGCGCGCAAGACATAACTTCTCCGATGCGCCATGATGAGGCTACTTACCTGGCCTTAAATCTAGGTAAATGCAAGTTCATCTGTCCTTGCAAGCATGCTCGTGGAGCATGACGTTGCTAACTTAACTTCCACACCATTCCAACTCACCCTTGTCATGCGAAGGGTTTAAAGCCTTGAAGGCTATGACCGATGCACCTTGCATGCATCGCTGGCTTCCGAGTATTTTCCAAGCATAAGGCATCCTTTGGACTTGAACGTAGGCCATTGGAGGCCTAATTTCACCTCTTTACTTAGCTTGGGAATTTCTGAGAGCATTCACTTGTATTGCTAGTGCCAAGGGTGCATCAATCAGGCTCATTCCATACCTTCCTTAGGTTTATACAAGCTCCTCCAACTTGCATATTATTGTAGCTTACTTTCTTGGCATGCCCAATTCGCAATTGGTACATATGCCAACATCATGTAGCTTGATAGGCAGTATGAGCATCCAGTGAATGGCATCCAGTGGTGTCCAGTACTTCAATCACAACGAATTAGTGTATTTTGGTTATAGTTTCGATATTTCATATTTGGGATTGTCGATATATTTACTTATGTAAGGCTGCTGGAGTTTTTCTACTCTGAAGCACCAAAAAGAGTTAAATCCATGTCAACTTGTTTCCTTTGATGTTATGTAGCACTAGGGTATTTCTTTAGCACTGTTTAGTACAAATTATAAATCGAGCTACAAAGGCCAGTACTAAATAGGGAGTTTGGCAACAATCATCAATAGCGAGATACGCCCTTGTACTTCTTAAAATTACTCAAACATACTTCTACATATATTTCACCAATTTCTCTATCTGTATTCTCAACTTCAATAATCATCAATGGCGAGATCCAATGAAGAGGAGAATGTTATTGTGAATCGATTTAGATTACATCATCAAGAAATGCATCAACGGAGGTTGCAACAACTTGATGATGAGGAAGATGAAGAGAAACACTAATGAAGTGTCAGCTTGAAGAATGTTGTGCTTGCCATAGTCATTCACAATTTTTTCTTGAGACATGCGACTTTTTTTAGTCTCCCTGTTTTGAAATTTCCCGTCAACCGCTCTTTGCTTCTCGACGGTCTTCTGATGTTCCATAAACTCCACTATGTGAAATTCATCGGAGCTTTCTTCCCTTAACACTTTATCCTCTCTCGTCTTCTCATCACCACAAACAAATTTTACACTTAATTGAACATTAAGAAGAGAAGATAATGAAAATTATCAACATCACAGATGTTCAGTTAAAGGTAAATTTGTATTAAAACAACCCAACTGGCATATCTCTTTTTCTCTCTTCCTAAAATCAAAATATCGCTCATTCCATTCTGAGATTCATTCACCCCCACTTCGATTACATCATCACTGTACCATAAGAAGAAGAAGAATCTCCCCACTTCTGATTCCTCCCTGCTCACATTCAGACATAAAAAAAAACCCCAATTGTTTTAATTCTTCAAAAATTTCTTAGCAAGATTGATTCTTTCTAATCTGGGTTTGCTTAATTATCATTGAATTTGATTTTATAAATTGGGTTTTGATTTTAGCTTTTTTCTTTTAATGGCGACTCCATCCGTTAATTCTCCATTATGTACATGGCTTGTTGCTGCTTGCATGTCTGTAGACTTTGATAAAAATTATTTCAATTTAAGAAACATCGGTCATCTTTATTTCAAAGAGATGGGTAACATCTAAAAGGAAAAATCTCCTATTATTTATAGGTTATGTTCATGATCAGTTACTTGTTTGAGCATTTAACAAATGATATTACACCAAAAATAAAACTATGAGAATCTGTAGACTTGCTCAAATTCACTTAGATAGACAAAATCTGCAAAACCCTTTCTTGCCACATCAAAAATTAGTACTACAAATTTTAAAAAGAATAAATTATTATCATGATAACAAAAAAAGAAATTTTTTCCCAATACTTGCACAAACAAATTCAGCTGAAATGGTGGTGAAAGCAACCGGAATTCATGAAATTGGTGGATTCAAAGGTACTACTTTCATAAAAATTTTACTATTCATTATGTAAAATGATCATATGGGCTTTTATCAAGATTAAACCTTTTTGTGTTATAAGCTTAATTTTGTGATCTGTGACTTTGGAATAAATGATTCAAACCCATTATTGTATGTTCCTTTAATCAATTATTGGGGGAGGGGGGGATGCGGAGAGAGAAAGTGTCAACGAAGAAGGGGGGGATGCGGAGAGAGAAAGTGTCAACGGAGAAATGCAGAGTTTATTTATTTTCCCCTACTTCCAATGAGATTTTATAATTAAAAATAAAAAGTAAAACCAAAAACCAGAAAGATTTTAAATGAGGTGGGAGGAGTCAGAAGCTGAGTCAGTTGGTGGTAGGGAGTTAGAAGTGGAGTCAGTTGGTGGATCGGGTAAGCGGGCAGAAGTGCAAGTATCAAGCCCAAAATCCATTCCCAGTCAAATAGTTTTATTTGGTCAGGATAATGTTGTCTCTTATAATCGATCTAAGAATTCCCAATTTAGGGATTCAGATATTCCACAAATTAAAACGTTGAGGAGGAGGACGGAGAGATAATTGAAGATGTGGATGATTCAGGAAAGGATATTGATAAAGTGATAGAGATTAATATGCTTTCATACATCGAGAATCAGGTGGTAATAAAGCTTGGTGATATGCACCTATCTCATACGGAAAGTATGGAGAAGGTGATGGAAGCAGCTGAATTAATGATGATTAACTGCTGTTTGTATGAGGGAGTTTGTGATGGTGATAGGCAGGTGCTAAAGGAAGTAGTGATGAAATAGGTGGTGAAATATAAGGAAAGATTTGGGAAGGTGAATGCTGAGAAGATGGTTTCTGTTGCTCAGAGAATTGATGGGGAATGGTCGAAGGAGCTTGCTTTGGTGGAAATTGAGACTTCAAGTGTGATGGAGGTGGTTCCAAATTCATTGATTGAAGTTAATGGATCTTAAATTGATAAGCTGGGATATTTCAAGGGATGAATGCTTATGATAAAATGGTGGATTTAAAAATTTTGTGTTGGATCAGAAGTACTGTGATGTGTGTATGGTGAGGGAAACAAAGATTATGAAAATGAATCAATAGATGGTTAGGCAGATTTGGTTTGATACAAAGTTTGACTGGGAGTACATGCCATCAACTGGTAGTTGTGGTAGTAGTGGTGGTCTTCTCACTATCTAGAATAAAAACAAGCTACAGAAATAAGATAGAAGAATGGGGAAGAACACTATCTCTACTCTTTTTACTCAGAAGAATAACGGTTTTAAATGGGTTGTTTGCAACATGTACTCACCTTGTGACTATAATGAGAGGGCATTGTTCTGGACTGATTTGGTGGAGGTTAGGCATTCGTGGAATGGACACATTTGTTTTGCATGAGATGTTAATGCAGTTAGAAGTGATAAGGAGAGGAATAAAGGAGAAGGTGATAGCAGGAATAAGGCTTTTCTTAATAATTTCATAAATAGCCAGGAATTTGTAGATTTACCATTGTTGGGTGGAGCTTATACTTGGTCTGACATGCAGGTAGATCCATTGTTATGTAGGATAGATAGATTCTTGCTAAGTGTATAGATGGATTTGAGGTTTCCAAAGGCTATTCAGGTGGCTCTCACTAGGGTGACTTCATATCATAATCCTATTATGTTTGTTATAAAACCAAATATACTGTGCAAACCTTACTTTAAGTTTGAAAACATCTGGATTTTGCACAAGGATTTCTTAAAGAAGGTAAAGGAGTGGTGGGAATAATGAAGTTTCAAGGTACTCCTAGTTTTGTTTTCTTTAATAAACTACAGAATTTGAAGTACTTCTTGAAGAACTGAAGTATGGAGGAATTTGGTGGTGTTAAGAAGAAGAAGGCAGAATTGACTGAAAAGATTGATTGTTTGGATCAGATGGAAGAATCCCATATTTTATCTCAAGAACAGTTTGAAGAGAGAATGAGATGTATGCTGAAGTTGAAGAATATTACTGTAATTGAGGCTAGGAAATGGCATTCTAGAGCTAAGCAGAATGAATTTAGGTGGGGAGATTCTAATACATCTTATTTTTTTAGGATTGCTAATGCTAGAAAAAAAAGGAACATTATAGATAAACTGGAGATAGAAGGTGAAGAATGCTTTGATCAACAAAGAATTAGGGTGGAGATGAGAAGTTATTAAGAAAATATGTTCAGGGAACAAAATGATGTGATTTTGTCTCTTGATAATTTAGATTTTCCAAGAATGGAAGAGGGAGAGAAGATGAAGCAATTTGGAGCAAATAAATCTCCAGGACCAGATGGGTTCTCTATTGAAATCTATAAATCTCGTTGGAAAATTATTAAGGGTGATTTCATGAGGGTGATGGGGGAGTTTTATAGTAGAGTATCATGGGATTGGAGATTGAACTGTACTTTTGTTTCATTGATTCCAAAGAAGGAGAACTCCAGTACATCTAAGGATTTTAGGCCGCTTAGCCTGTTAGGAATTGCTTATAAGGTGTTGTCTAAAGTGCTTGCAAACAGGTTGAAGTTGGTAATGCATAAACTTGTGTCTGATCATCAGGGGGCTTTTGTCAAGGAGAGGCAAATTTTGGATGGAGTTTTAATTGCAGGGGAATGCATAAACAGTGGATTGAAGGAGAAGAAGCCTGGTGTGTTGTGTGAAATAAACATGGAGAAAGCATTTGATAATATGAAGTGGAAATCTCTTATGAGAATTATGGAGAAGCATGTTTTTGGCAGTATGTGGATTTTTTGGATAAAATGGTGTATCTCTTCTGCTCATATTTCTGTTCTTGTTAATGGTACTTCAACTGAGAAGATTAAGCCATCTAAATGGTTAAGACAAGGAGATTCATTGTCTATTTTCTTATTTTTATTGGCGGTAGAGGTTTTTTCAAAGTTGGTGATGGATGCAATGAATAGAGGATAATTACATGGTTTTCAGGTTAAGGAAAATGGTTGTGTAATATCATATTTACAATTTGCAGATGATACACTATTGTTTTTGGATGTTAATGTGGAGGAGATTAGGAGACTTTTTCTTATTCTAAATTCTTTTGAGATGCTGACAGGGTTGAAGATGAATTTGGACAAGAGTTCTTTGATTAGTGTTGGTGCTGATAGTGTTAATTCTTCTTTATCTTTGGATCTTGGTTATAAGGTTGAGAAATTACCTATCAAGTATTTGGGGCTGCCAATAAGAGATACATCAAGATATGCTTCAGTGTGGGATGAAGTAATTCAGAGAATGGAGGATAAACTAGCAATATGGAAGAAGAAATTCTTGAATAAAGTAGGTAGGTTAGTGTTGATTAAAATTTGTTTGGCAAGTTTGCCTGTTTATTTCTTGTCATTGATTCACATGCCTGCGGAAGTTGTGAAGAATTTAACTAGGTTGATGAGGAATTTTTTGTGGGATTCTAATGAAAATAGAAGGAAAATGTGTTGGGTTTCATGGGTCAAAATTTGTAGGCCAAAACATTTAGGGGGCTTGGGAATACAAAATCTTAGATGCACTAGTAAAGCTCTCAAGGCTAAATGGATTTGGAGGTACTTTAAGGAAAAGAAGATGCTTTGGAGGAGGGTGGTGCAGGAGAAATTCAGCAATAACCCAGATGTACTGCTTCCAAGTGATGATGTTAAACCTAAGGGTAGGAGTGTTTAGAAGAACATTCTCAATACTTCTTCGTTTTTGCAGGAGAAAATAACTTTTAAGTTGAATAATGGAAAGGCTATTAGGTTTTGGTAGGATGAATGGTCTAGTCTTGGAATGCTCAGAGATAGATTTAGAGCAATTTATAAAGCTTGCAGAAATAAGACTGCTTCAGTTGCGGATATGATTGTTGATGGTAGTTTAGTCTCTGATGTTAGAAAAAGATTGACATGAGCAGAACACTTATAGTGGGATCCGTTGTGTAATGCTTTGGGACCAGATCATAGTTTAAACGAAGAGGAGGATGAGGTGGATATTATGGGAGATTTTACTATGAAGAAGTGCTATGAGACGCAATTGCAAGACGTGGAGGGTTGTGATTTTCAGAAATTCTTGTGGAAGAAGATCATCCCATCAAAGGTTATTTTCATGTTGTGGGATAACTTCCATAGTTCTTTTCCTACACTGTGTATGTTAAATCATAGAGGAGTTGAAGTAGAGAATGAGTTGTGTTTGTTTTGCAAGGATCAGGTTGAGACTGCTGATCATTTGCTACTTCATTATCATTATGCTAATGAAGTTTGGTCTTATTTTATTAAGTCATTCAAGATTTCCTGGGTTTCTCCTTCTTCTGTGAAACATTTGTTTGAGACATGGAGCTTTAATGTTTAACTGGAAGATGTAAAGAGGTATGGTGGAAAGTGATATATGCAGTTTTGTGGCATTTGTGGGAAGAACGGAGTAGTAGAGCGTTTGGAGGCAGAGCTATAGACATTGAGGAAATGTGCTTGATTATTAGACAGACTAATGTGCTTTGGCTTTCTGAGGGAAACTCCTATGAAGCAAAAAATCATCCACATCTTTGTGATAATCTACATGATATGAACCAAAAAATGCTACACGGGAGAATTTATCATCCACATCTTTTTGAAATCCAGATGCTACTCCTCAAATTTGAGGGGGCTTGTGGATAATCCATCAGGTCTTTGAACGACCAGATAGGAATAAATATATTTTTTATTTAGTATTTTTGCTTTCAACCGGACTCTCTTTGACTGGATAGAGAAGAATATGGTGATATTTTCTTAATAGAAAGATTATGTCCCGTCATTTAATGTCCGGACGAAGATTTAGTTAACCTTTTTAATGCTATAAAGGCCCACATAAGTATTTGTGGAGTTTTTTTATGTGAACTCCCATGGTAGTAAAAGACTCCACATGTACCTGATAATCCATATATATAGGGATTATCCTTATGTTATGGATGGATGTTTAACCTCCGTATCATAGGAGTTGCTCTGTTAGGGAGGTTTCTAATGACTTTATTGTATCACAAGTTTTGTTTATGTGGGATATAATTAGAATATATACACTTATAGGCCTGTTCTGGACCCTCGTTTTCAAATCTAAGCCTCTTTTTTTATTCCTTATAAATCTAAGCCTACTAAACGGATTCCATCCACTTTCATTATCTCAGTCAATTTATCGCGTTGACCCGTCAATATATCGCTGAAATCTCGTATAGAGAGATCTCCTGAAAGTGTTAAGATTACTAAACTTCCCTTTATGTAGTGTGTCACAGGCACAATAACTCTTGCCCACGTGTGTCATTTCCTTTCCAACTCAGAGGAGAGTGTTCGGCTGAAGTAACTTCTACCAAAATTGGAATCGAATTGAACCGAGAGAACTCAGGGAGAGATCGAGATGATGGTCAGGGTTTTTTCTTGATTACGATAAGAGATGAAGAGTTAGGAGAAGATTGAAGATTCTTTGTTGTTGTTAAATATCGAGTCATGTTATTAGGAGGGAAAGAAAGGATTTGAGGAGGGAAGAAAATTGGCTAAATTTGGGTCAATGTTCGGTCAATAAAAAATGCGGGGAGAAGAAATAAAAAATTATACTTATACCAACCTTGCCCTTATCAAACTTAACCATCGTTAATCGCTCCTCCCTCCCAACACTACATCGTTGATTAGAAAACCCTAGTTTTTCAGTAAAAGTGATGGATTAATGGGAGCATGTCGGATTGAATTCAATTGTGAATCACAGTCACTGTAAATATTTGCACAATAACGGTACATAGAAGGTGATCGATTAATTGTTGTAAATCTTATCCTGTCAGTTTTGTTATGTTTTACATTTTTCCTATTAAAATCGTGTCTTTCTGTTCTTTTGAACAACTAGCAATCTCGTGTGCGTAAAGACTTCGAAGGCTGAACTGGGATGACCACTATTTACTTTGTTTTTCTCTGTACGTGAAGGCATGAAAGGATCATGTCAGTCTTATGAAGTTAATTTTTTTTTTTGGGTATTCAGACCTTATGATGATGATGATGTTACTCAGCAAACCCAAAGCTCGATAGATTTTATAGTTTTAAGTTTTTTGTGTGGTAAATGTAGGGATTGGATGAATGAATGACTTTTTATGACCTTGCAAAGAGAAGTTTTGGAAATCAATTAGGAGGAGTTATTTATCTGAACTAGTATGTGGTCATTATAGTGACATACATAATTATTGATATAGGTTAGAGAATTTTTCTTTTTTATGTTTTTCTGTTAGATGAATTGCGAGACATAAAAATGCTCATGAGAGCCACCAGGAGATAAGTTTTCTGTTGATTGTTTGGTTCGTAAATTGAATTCTAATTAACTTCAAAGGACAGTACAGAAATTTTCCCACTTTTTCAACGGGTCAATCACTCCTCTCATATTCTAATCCTTCTCTGCTCAAATCCATTCTTTCCCTCCTAATAACAGGAGTGTTTAATGAAGTTATTCCGATGACGAGAAATCGGCTAAAGAAAGAGCAATTTCTATTTCTATTGATTCATGGTGATGAACAGAATAAATTCAATAAAAGTACTGGTGTCTTGAATGAATTAGAATACACGGGTTCTCATCAGATATGATTTACAGCAAGGAAATGGAGACGAATTCCTGATGGTTATGGATGTTAGGGTCTGAGTTGATGTTCTGATTTTAAAAATTAAGGATGAAATTCAAAGGTTTGATGGGACTGGAATCAGAGAATAGTTGAGCAGTTGAGAAAGAGATGAATTGTGATGAGGTATCTGAATTTAGATGAGGAACTAGTAAATCAAGATGGAGTTCATCTGTGAAGCACCAGTAAACTGCACACAGGTTGTTTGTAGAAAGGCTTAATCAAATTACAAGGAGAAGATGAACTGATGGAAGAGAGGTTATTAAGCTACAGAAGTATCGACAGTATTGGTGGTTGTGTTTTGCCGATGCATTGGCTAGGTTTGAAGTGTTGTACTACAAGAGCTGAGAATGGTGAGGATGTTCTGAATAGACTGAAACGCGATATTTGCGTTGTGGTGAGTTCTGTTGAACTTTCTTAATCTATGTTGTTATCTTCAATGTGATTCAGCTTTTTCCACATGGTTGTTTCATCTTCTTTATGCCTTTCTTTAGTTACAGTTTGTTTTCTCTTTGTTAAGATATCTGAAATTGTATCCATGGTAGGTCATGCAATGAGTACACTGCGATAGAGTTGGGAGTGTATCTTATATGCAGCTTAATGCAAATATGGTTTGGTGGATCACTGTCATTTCTTATGGATGATTAGTTCTGGTAAACCAACTCATGAGAAATGAATTTTGGAACCAGCATTATATGTAATGCGCGCTTTTTGGTGTTTCTTGTTGGGTGGTTGTAACGCCATCGTCTGAATCAAATTTCTTTTTTCCCGAAATTCTTCAATATTTATCATCTATTTTCGTTGCGGCTTCTATATTTTGTTACACATGCTATGAACTGGGAATGAATGTTAGGACAAGTGGGTTGAGATATTAATGAGCTGGTATTGATGGTTATGGAGAATGGCTCAAGTTGTGTTGTGTGTTGTTTCCAGAATATTGCAGGTGAAATGAATGGAATGGTGGTGCAACTATGGCAAGAAAAAGTTGGCAAAGCAATAGACTGGATTGTGTATGAGACGCAAACTGGTGGTGATTTTGTAGAATGCAATGGTGAGTCTAAGTATGGAGTTTTGCTGTCAGATTGTAGAGATGGTTCAAGGGGATGGATGTTTGAAGAGCTGAGAACTTTATCTTAAGCTGAACATAAGGCTGAAGAGCTGGTGCTGCTGAATCTGTGCAAGTGATGCAGTTGCAGTTGAAGATGGAGGTGCAATGGTTAGCAGTTCTGTTTGTTTGGTGTTGCAACGAGTAAACTGTGGGTGTTAATGAATTGGGTTTGACACGATGAGAATGCATGAAGTCAAGAGTACAGGTTCAGTTCCTTGCAACTGGTTGCAGGCTAGACTTAGAAGCTGAGATAGTGCTGGTGGTCGCTGCCAAGGGAAGTGGTTTGATAGAACTCTTGAACGATCCATCTACAATCACAAGATGAGTGAACCCAACGACTCAAAGGGTAAACATGTCTTTTTAAGTCATGTTAACTGCCCATGTGGAGGTTAACTTTCCATGCACCCTTTTGGTCAAATAAGGCCTAGTTATGTAAGATAAAAAAAAAAGAGGTTAAGTTTTGTAAACCAAAAAAAAAACAGGCCTAGATTTGTAAAAAGCCTGATACAATTCTACACTTATAGATTGAAGTAGAACTGATCCTGGGCTGTGTATTTGTACATTTCTTTTCTTTTCAATACAACCTTCCTCTTTCAGAAAAAAAAGAAACCAGAAATCAGGGAGGTTATTTAGACGAACTAGTTTATCACCTGTGCGATGCACGGGTTTGTTTCTTGCATATATGAAATAAATAGTTAATATTTGAGTTGATGTGAGAAAATAATATCTCGGGCCTGTTTAGATAACTCCCATATAAGAAATTGTTTTCCATGGACTAAAAATAAGTCCAAATTTCAAAGGATAATGGGAGACTTCCATTAAAGTTTACCATGCATTAAAGGATAATGGGAAACTTCCATTTTTAACAGACTTAACTAAAACGCCATGCATTAAAGTTTAATTGATTTTTAATTTACCTATAAATCATACTCATGATTACTCTATATATATTCAACCCTTCAAACACCAGTACTTCGTCACTCACTGCCTCTTTTTATTTCCGGCATTTTTCTAGTTTACCATCTTTCTTTCTGACAACTTCTGTCAGGTTATTGAAGACAATAATTGGCTACCAATTTTCAATAAATTGTTAGTTCATGGTGATAGTTATCAAATTCATATTCATATCATTTCTTCTTCATTTAAGAATGTCCTATATTTGTATGTAATACTTTGAACCATCTATATATCTTTTTTATACTCGATCCAAATTCAAGGGCGGTTGTTCGAGTGTGATTTGACAATTAATACTTGTTATCTCGCATGTATTCACCATAATGATTATGCCACCGATATCAATTTCAATCCACACGATTTAAAAGAGGGAGAGAAGAGATATAAAACAAATTCGATGTCGTCCCTACCCAAACAGGCAATCGTATGAACGTAAAATATATGCACATCCCCAAAAATGTGTAACAAATAATAGAAAAACGTATTTTAGAATGGTCCTATATAATAACATAAAACCACTTAAAAATCGAATCTCGATAAACTTCAAATCGTATCCAATTAATATTTTCAAACTACTAAAGTGTCACTGATTCCACATCGTGTAGTATTTTTGATTTCACATCCACTCTTCATTGGTGATCAATGTACGATTCATGGTCCCGACACTGAGACTGCTAAAAAAACATACTAAAAAGAAATAGACACCAACCGAAAAGGGAAAAAAAGAAGATGCACCACATTGCAAACACAACAGGTACCATTGGTACAAACAAATGGGGAAAAAAATTGAGTCACAAAATAACCAAAAGAAGCTGATCATGAGCTCTTATTTGCATCAAGAAATTATAACAAATTTCCTCCTTCATAGTTCCAAGAGCCATTACCTAAAAAAAACTTTGAGATATCACCAAATAGCTTAAAATTACATATCAATCATAGCATAATAATATGGACTATATTTAGCAAATATCAAAAAGAAATTAATGGATAGTCGAGAATTGATATCTTTGTAGAGGCGGGTAAAAGAGCCATGAAGAACAAACAAAAAACAATCTCAGAATCAAAATCTTGTTCAAGGAATTTCTTTTGAAAAAAAAATTAAAAAAATCAGCATCTCCATGTCTCGAAGAAGAGCTAACAGAAAACAAAGAGGAAAATTATCCACTTCAAAAAACATGAAAATTGAGGAATTATGTTATGATGTAGTTCATTATTCAGCCTTGTGTCACATTCTATTGATTTTTAAGTTGTTTGTTGAAAATTCTTGATGAAGAAACAATTTATTTTACATCATGATCCCGTTACAAAGAAAACAAAATATGCAAAAGAGAGATTTAAGTGGAACAAAAGCTATAAAACGGGACTGAATACCCATAAGCGGCCATGATATTAATGATATTCGGCGAATCCAAATCCATAGACCAGAACTGGTAACCCGTTCTTAAGTTTTTCCATAGAGGATGGTCTTTAAATTATTTATTTTATTTAATTTCTTGGTAACCGTCTTACACTTAACAAATAAAGGAGATGATAAATGCATAAAAGGAAAAAATTGAGAGTCAAAAGCACAAAATAACCAATTTTGATCACACTTCTAACACCAGAGGCTATAAATCAATAATATAGTGTACCGTAAGCTATAGTTAGACATACATGTTTATTTTAATCACCTTGGTAGCTAGGGTACTGCGATCTTCAAACGAAAAAAAAGAGACTGTTAGGTGTCATTCAATTGTAAAATCAATAAATCAAAAGGAGGAGATCATCGTATCAGTAGAAGTCAGGCAAAAGAAAAAAATTACCTTTTTCGTATGAGTTACATTTTATAAAATTTACCCATTTTAGGGAACAGTTAATGAGCGTGTATAGTCTCAACCGGATACTACCCACTAATCCTTAAACTGAATCGTTATGATGATAAGATAAAGAGATATAAAAAGTGGCAAGAGAGAAAATACGTTGACAAATTAAGAATGTTACCAAAAATACTTGGATTATGATTAATTTGATCAGGTAACAATAAAAAAATAACGATCCAAAAATAGTTTTACATGTATGCTTCTTCATTAGAAACGAAATTGGGACCTGCACTCTCGGCTACAGTCCGAACAGAAAATTTATACATTAGCAACAACAAAAACAGAATTATATATAAGAACATATTTCATATTTAAATGATGAAAGAAAACAAATAAGAAAGATAAAAATATGATCAGCAGAGAAACATAATCACACAAACGATGAAGATATGGAGCAATGCTCAAGTCTATACCCTTTATATATAGAACTGAGATTTAATTATTAAGAAAACTCCCAAAAGTATATAATTGTTCGAGGTACCATATTAATGTCGCATAAATTTGACATAAGGTCTTAAAATGGAAGTCGTGGCCATCGATAATTAAACAAGGAATTCGTATTTAATAAGAACGAAAATATCTACATTTGTTTCTCTAAATAGGTTTAATAGGATTTGTAAGTATGCATACGTTTACATTACAAAATTCCTTAAAACTATAATTAAAGAAGAAATTTATGCACGTAAGATGAACATGAAAAAAATCCGGAAAAAATATTCACATAAAGAAGAAAAAAAGATTGCTTAGGAAAAAATTTTGTTTGACTAATTAAAAAAACTCGAGATTTTTTTCGTCTAAAATAATAATTTCTTTTTTGAAATTCAAGTATGAATCAAACAAATATTTTTGTATAAAGTTTTTAAAAATTTTGTTACTATTTCCGATTTTAAAAATCAAAAAAGTATTTTCGTATAAAATTTATTTATTTTATTTCTTTTAACAAAACTCGATTTTTAATAATTATCTTTAGTTTCTAAATAACTGATATCCTGATAGGGCAACCATTGATCATAATTGTATATAAAACAAAGAAAATGACAACCAATAGGATATCAATTTCGGAATAACCGATACTAATATACAAACCCGTCTATCGAAGCCGTTAATCAAATTTAAAATATCCAATCTTACAAATACAAACAAATACAAAAATTAAAATTCAAATGCCACAAAAGAAAATATTAATAAACGATCAGAAAAATTTAAATGTGATCACCTTATCAATACATGCCATTATCCCATGTGCACTACATCAATGTAGCAAGAAGAGGTACAACAACATCTGCAGATCAAAAAACAAAGTTAACCGATATAATGCTAATAAAACTGAGAAATAGAAAAGCAAAGTCCTAGCAAAAAAAAAAACATCATAAAAACGATGAGACTTTACCTTTGCTCGAGTGATTTATATAGAGAGCATCCACATAATTTTCAAAAGAAATAAAATCTCGGTTTAGGAGAAAAAATTACCTAGTTTAGGAAACAACATCCCAAAAAATAAGGAATTTTTGTAATTTTGGATAGCTAAATTATTCTCATATAACATCATAATTAGTGGTTCCAAATATTTTCTTATGAAAGATATATTTCATATTTTTTACTCCCTCCGTTTCCAAAAGACAGTCCGCTTTGACTTTGTCAAAATATTAAGGAGACCATAGTAGTTTACATGCATATCCTTGGTTACTTACCTAATTTATTTGGATATAAATGTTAGTAATAAAAACTATCAAAAATTGTTATGGGATTGTAAATATAAAATAAAAAAGGAAAACTTAAAGGAATGAATGATATATTTGTTTCCTTAATTATACAAATCTCATTAATATTTTAGATTGGGACCATTAAAAAGAATTTATGAATATAAAACTTTAAGGGTATATTAGAGAGTTTGTTAAAAAAATATAACTATAAACAGAAGCTGGACACAATTTTGAAACAGATCAAAATGGAATAGAGGACTGTCTTTCAGAAACAGAGGGAGTAGTATTTTTACACACTGTTTAGGAACTTAATTAATTTAGGTTTTTTTCTTTCAAATGGAATGTAATTAATATATCTATAATATTTTATTTTCGGATTTTTAGGATACCTAAATTATTCTCATATCATCATAATTAATGGTTGCAAATATTTTTGTACAAGAAATACTACATATCAAAACATAACGAAATTAGAAAATTGGTTTTATTTAGTTTATTTTTAATTTTAAATTTGTTATATTTTTAATTATGTTATGAACAAGATTAAGAAAAATAATATGAAAATGAGGTTTATTATTTTGTCGGTGCTTGAATTTTTGTACGATCGTTTTTGTATTGGCTCGGTTTAGATTCTAATCTTGCTTCAATCTTTTGTTTCAGATTCTAATAATTCCGTAATTTTTTACTTTTGGAAAGCACCACCAAAAAATAAATTCGCAAGAAAGACACAACGTCGGTTTTAAAGGTTAGTACACACGATCAATTTATTTTTTAATAATTCTCATCGCAAGTGTATTCTTTTTCTTTAATTTTAATTGATAGAATAGAGTTGTAATTAGGAAAAGAATGATTGTAACTGGACATTAGATATTAATTTTTTTTTTCTTTTTTGCATTTCTTTAATTCATTTTTACGTGATTATTTTGATGCATGATTGATTTAATTTTTTGATTTTTTATGATGAAATTGTGAACGCGTGATTGATTATTCATTTAATGTATTTTTGTCAACATTATACTCTTCGAAATAATTGCTCCAAATTAGATATATTATAGATGTTTTTTTTTTGTATTTTTGGTAGTTTTATAAGATTTTATTAGATTTAGTTATTTTGGTAAATATTTTTGTTGGATTAATTTGAAGAAATATTTTCCTAAAATATTTATTAGCGAAGATATTAAAATATTACCAAAAAAAAATAATAAAAATGGGGCCACAATTAACTAGAAACGAGAATCAACCAGAAGGAAGAATTAATCAGGAGCTCCGATAAATGAGCTCGCTTTAAAAAATTCTGTTCTTATATAGAAAATAGTAGAGGCCACAATGTGCACCCCATTTACGAGGGATGCACAAATTTGGACTAGTAGGAATAGGCCTAACGATACCACTTTATCGTCGTACCCATGGAACTATCTTTATACCCCCGAACCCGAAAAGAGAAATAGAAACAAAAACCCACCCATATTTTCTCATTTTGAAATCGATGAAATAGATGAGTTCTTCTTCTCTGAGTTCTCTCCTCTCTTCTCTTCACAAATTCGAAAAGAAGTAACTGATAGATAAACTGTCCTAACCTTCAATTTTCTTTAAACCTCACAATCAGCAACCAAGCAATCCCTAGTTATTCATCTTGATTTATCCTCTTCTTGTTACAACAGAGAGCAAATGAATTCTATTGCTTGTTGTAAACCCTATGGTTAAATTCCGCGAATTACAAATTAGTACAGTTCTTGATGAGTTTTTTAAAACATATATGGTGAATTTATTGATGGAGATAAAGATTTAAACATTAAGGGTTAGATCAAATGGTATAAACAATATTGCAGTCATTGAAGTTACGTCTCATTCTTCTTTCTGTTCCTAATATCATTCAGGTTTGATTTTCTTTACCCTAAACAATTTTCTCTCTGTTGGACTGACTGTAATAATGTGGGTTACTTTTTTTTTAATTGAAATTATGAATTGATAATTAGGATTTAGCAATTTTGAAAATAAGGAAAAGATTCGTGGTTCCGAAAACATGTTTATTTGGATTTCCATTAAGGTCGGTTAAATGTTTAGCTAGTGGTAAAGCTTGTTTTGCATGATTTTTAAACTTGAGTTTGTTGTTTGTGAATGGAATGTCACCGAAAGTTAGTCCCGAGTTAATGTGTGTCGACACCATAATTTTGCTTGAATTCATGGTTCCACTGTGTGAAAATCAAACTGCTAGATAGTTGGCTAGTTGCATTGAGAAGAATTCTCTAAGACCAGACAAAACAATTGTTACTTAGATATTGACTACACTTTTGATATCCATAAAATTGGGCATCTAGATGACACAAGAATTGTTTGTCCTTGCCAGTATTTCAAGGTTATGATCTTGTTCAATACATCAAAGTGAAATGTTTGTTGTGTATTACGAACCTGCTTGAATTCAAGTATGTAGAGCAAGCTGAGTTTGACTAGGTAATTTCTACCCTTCAAAGGGCGCCCCTCAGTGTGAAAAGACAGTGCAAGCATCAGATTCAGTCAATCCCATTTTCGTTAAACGTAAAATCTTTTCTTTTTTGTGAAGCTTTATATTTATATATGTGTGAACGAGACCCATATTAGGTACGACATACTTTGTCTTGTGCTACTAAGAGTATACCAGGGGCATTCTAGCTGACACTAAACTTGTTAATTGTAATAAGTCTGGAAATGGACTAATCCTTCGTTATGACACATGTGTTTGCAGAGGAGCAGAATGCAGATTTTAATTTCTTTAACAAATATCGGGAATTACTTACTTATCCTATTACTACGCACATCTTCTAGACCTCCATTGTCATGTTCTCTCTCTTTTCACTTCTCAACAGTAAAGATGGTCTGAGTTATAGGATATCTTTGTAGTCCTTGTTGGATCAATCATCCGGGATGGCTGATTTATTTGCAAAAAATTTGATCAAGTGGAAAGTGAAAACCCTTGTGTTCTCGGTGATTAAGTTGTCCAAAAATGGGGAACTGATCTTCCTTTCTCGTTTGTGGTATATAATTTATCTTCTATCTAATACTATTTCAAATTAGGAGATCTTTATCTTTAAATTAAAAGTGCTATCAGGTAATCAGTATCAAAAACATTGTTAATACAAGTTAATATGATGCAAGCATGCCCACGGATCAAAAGAAAATAATAATCAGTACAAGTACAGGCGAAGGTACTGATCAAATCGGATAAAAAGCATCCAGGTGATTACGGGGTAGATAATTATAAACAGCATTAGCTCTTATTCCAAATTTGTTTGTTGTTGATACTTGACTTAATATTCCTATTTTTAGATTTACTACAGATTTGGTTCTTGATACTTAAATTAATATTCCAATTTTTAGATTTATCAAGTGGTGAAAAAGCAGCAGCATGCAGATTGGTGCTCAGGAATCTGACTCATTTTGTTGTTATGTCAATGCACAAAAGAAGGCTGTGGCTGGGATATGAACAAAAATTCATCTCCCACAGCATGATGCCAACATTTGTGCACCAATCAACAGCCAGACTAAGATGAAAAAATATGGAAGAACGAAAACCTGATATGCTGCTCGTTTGATATTCATTGAAACTAGCTATTACAGCGTATAGTATTTTAAAATTCAGGTCAGTACTTTCTCGAGTCTGAATAACACTCCTATGATATAATTAAAGAAACCCTTATCTTGTGTTCTTCCTTTTGCCGTAACTAAACTAATTTGGATGTTTTTTGCCGCGTAAGTTGACAGTTTATTTGTATGAGACCCTGGTCTATATGTATGTTGTGTACAGTAAAGTTCCAGATGTTATGTTGAGCTAGTTATATCTCAAGCGAGGATGTTATAGTTGTCATAGAGAAGAAAACTTATAGTTGTTATAGAGAAGAAAACTTATAGTACTGGTGCAACTATGAAGCCTGGAAACATCCCAAAAGTAAAATGGCACTGGTGGAGGTCCAAGAAACATGCCAACCTTGAAAATGGCACTATTGAAACTTCACCGGGCATGAGTAACTCATTGTCCTTGTGTACTAGATCCTATAAAATTGTGGACACCCAGAGTGTAAGAATCCTTTGGGGTTTCCTATAAGTACAGGTTACGTAGTCAGGTCGCGAACGACTTTAAATATTTCCAAGTGAAGTCTATCTTATTGTGGTTTGCCCATAGACTCGGTCACAAAATTAAGACGATTTTCATTTATATTTTATAGTTGCAGGGATTGGTTGGTTGAGATAGTGCCATGTACATTGTTCTGTCAGAGTCATGTCCAGTATATTCTGCCACCCCACTTTTAAGCAAGCATGTTACAGGGGCGGCGTTTATTAGAGGGGCGGCGTTTATTAGAGGGGCGGCATTGTAATAGGACAAAAAGGATCATTACATGATTATTCAAATGTCACTTATAAAAAAACTGGAAATGACAAATTAACCCTCGTAATTGATAACCTAGTTTAGTGATGATAATCAAGTTTAGTGTTAATGATTAATTTCACTTATATTAACTCAAAATCAAAACCAAAAGCAGATTTTTAGAGTTAAAAAAAAAATTTAGAGGAGAAGGTCAATCTCAATCAATTGAAGAAATTAACCAACAAAATGAAGAACCAGGACCTGAAAATGACCGGGTGTACTTCTAAATTAGTCCCAACTAGCTTTTTGTTGCTCAAAGTTATCCAAAGTACGTAAAAAATTCAATTTTTTTTACATTTTCCGAGCTAATTACGGTTGGAATTTTGCTCATAACCAACCGTAAATCGAAGTTACGGTTCGTAAAAGATGAACTACCAACCGTAACTGGTTAAATTTGAAGAAAACCCAATCGTAAAACCAGTTACGGTAACTGAAGAAAATTCTCAGATATAAGAACATACGGTTGGTAATTGAACTATTACCAACCGTAACAACATCAAAATCTCCAATTACGGTTCGTAATTGAGTTAAAATCAACCGTAACTCACACAAACCTAGAAATTTCAATTTCAATTTCAATTTTCATCTAAAACCCTAATTTTTGATAGAAATTAAACTTAAATCGAACAAAATAAACCAAACCGGAATTGGGTTTTCAAAACATACCTCATATAAATCATTACACTACACTTGATTAATTTTCGAATCGTCGATTAATCGAAGACGGTGAAATTTTGAGTTTTAATGGAGGTTACGGTTGATGGGAGGAGGAGAAGAGAAGAAAAGAAGAAAGAAAACAAATTTTCAATTTAGCTTTGATTTAGGTTAAAAAATGGGGAGGGTAATTTAGTCAATTTACATCCCCTATGGAACATCCCTAACCAATTAGAGGGACATTACTATCACACTGACGCCCCTCTAATAAACCATGCCGCCCCTCTAACATGCTTGCTTTTAAGGGATTGTGGATTGATTCAGGCAGATTACAATCCCCTAGTTAAATTGTAGGGAGACGAAGCACATTATGGTGTTTGTCCCCACCCTCTTCAACCACCAATATACAGGTTTGGAGCTTGAAAGGCCATGCCCTAGTTGGTTTTAAACGGTGGAGAGCAAAGAAAGACCCGCCTAATAATTTTGGAATCTCAACAGTCTATCTACATCCTACAAGAATTTGGGAAGAGAGAGAACAATTTTCAAGTGGAGATTCACTAACTTGAAGAGTGCTTGGAATCTCCAACATGTAATGATGTACTAACATTTTTGAGGGCAGTGGCATATAAATATTTTGGTTGTTTACTTTAATATTGGTGCGGAGGAGGGTACCAAAACCCATATAAAACGGAGAATTTTCTAGTTTGTTATATACGGGTTCTGGTACCAGGCCAACTTTTTTTGGCCCTTGATCAAGACACAAAGAATATAATCCGTGCCATACACTGACCATTCTAGTCACACCAACCAGCTGCCTTGTCATACCAATGAGTATTACTAATATAAACTTTTTGAAGTTGGGCAAATTTCTTAAATATCTAGTGTTGGTGGGAATTTATGTGATAGGACCACGATGAAGCACAACCTGGGAAGAAGCTATTTTAAAAATGAAATAGATCTGTTTGAATGGACAGAAAATTGTTGGGTCTCCGTATGCAACCGTCAGTCTCCGTGTGTGTCCGCATCGGCATTGGTGGGCGTGCTTGCTTCCCATACCCTATCAAACACAATATAATTAACGACCGAAATCTTGCAATTCCAAGATAAGTGGAAACACATCTCAAACTTCCTCCTTGGCTCTCCAGACACTCTTGCAATTGTACCTGTACTTCTTTAGACAAACAAATTCACTTCCCTATTACTACTACTTATTAATGGAGAACAGCATTGCACCAACAGCTTCATCACTGCAAGTACAACCTCTCTCTTCTAAAAATGTCGGAACCCTTTTCAATTCTGTCGAAGCTTTCCTCTTCGATTGCGATGGTAATTGTTTCTTTCTTTTTATACCCTGAACCCTTAAAAGTTATTTTCTTATCTGATTTTAGTACTTTTCAGGTGTTATTTGGAAGGGAGATAAGCTTATCGAAGGTGTTACAGAGACATTAGAAATGCTTAGGTCTAAAGTATGTACAATTTTTTTTTTTTTTTTTTTAATTATTTCATTTCTGATGGTAAATGTTTTCATCTTGCTTTAGGGTAAAAAATTAGTGTTCGTGACAAATAACTCCTCAAAATCAAGAAAACAATATGCCAAAAAGTTCCGCTCACTTGGGGTTCCTGTTAACGAGGTTTGTCAGTTATTCTTATTACTGATACATCAGGTCTTCAATGATTTAGTTTTAAAACCATATTGCCTTGTTTTCTTGAGTTCAAAAATCCTACTGAAACATTTTATTTGCAGGAAGAAATCTTCTCTTCATCGTTTGCTGCAGCCATGTACTTGAAAGTAAACAAGTTTCCTCAAGATAAAAAGGTATATCACATTTGTATCTTGACCTCTCTTTTTTTTGGCTGGACCACTCCATTATTGATTTATGATAACTTGTCATATGCTTTAATCTTAGTGGGACTTACCAGTAATGTGACCGTGAACCATACTGATTCTTGTTATTATTGCAGATTTATGTTATAGGTCAGGAGGGTATATTGGAAGAGTTAGAGCTTGCTGGTTTTCAAAGTCTCGGTGGCCCTGTAAGCTTCTAAATTTGCTCTACTTCAAAATGTAATTTTAATTAACCCAGCAAAGGCTAGACTAGTATGTCAGTTTTCACGTTTCTTTAAAACGTTCGTTGTGTTTGTATCTATAAGATTTTAAGGAGGGGAGTTTGTAAGCCTCTATGGATTTGTTGTGGAATTTGACATCTTTTCTACAATTGACCTCCCTGGACATCATTTTCCGAAGGTTTCCTGCTGGCTCTGTAGATGATCCTCCTATTCGAATTTAGAATCAACACACACACACACCATTACATTAATTGTTCATCTTGAAAACTATGAGCATTTTCATACTCCTGGTTCAAGAATACTTGATTTACCATCAGCATAATACTTGAAAACAATTAGTAAGAATATCAGTTCTTATTTATGATTTATCTGTTGAATATAAGTTCTGGGTTTATTCTGCAGGAAGATGGGAAGAAGAGTGTAGAACCGAAATCAAATTGCCATTTTGAATATGATAAAAATGTAATGAATCATCTCTCTCTCTTATCTCTTGATGAAAGCTGTGTCAGTTAACTTCATTGCTCATGCTGTTTGCATAATATATGACACATTTGTTATTTGTAATTCGTTTTTCAGGTTGGAGCTGTAGTGGTTGGAATTGACCACTACATTAACTATTACAAACTCCAGTGAGCCATTTAACCTGTCTTATTCTTTTTCTTTCTCTCCTAGCAACAAACTACCTTTTTTTATGTGAAAAACGAAGTTCTTAAAGTTGCAGATATGAAGAGCTTTGGAACTGCTAATACAAATATTCTATATGCTCTTTACGATCAAGCTCATGTGTATTAATAATTCCATAGTTTCTGTTCAATTTTACTTCCAATGTGATGGATGCATAAAATAATTGTGACAGTTATGCGACCCTGTGCATTCGTGAAAATCCTGGGTGCCTTTTCATTGCTACCAACCGCGATGCTACAGGCCCTATGTCTGATTCACAAGAATGGCCCGGTTTACTTCTCAACTACAAGGCTTCCTCGATTTAAACTTGCCTTTATGTGAGACAGCTTATGTTAGACTTCCTACTTATATATTGTCAATCTACTCTATTCAGGTGCTGGATGTATGGTTGGTGCTGTCTGTGGATCAACACAAAAAGAACCCATTGTGGTTGGAAAGCCCGCAACCTTTATGATGGACTTTTTACTGCAAAAGTAAGTTAACTGACTGAGTAAAATACATGTGCATTCTTATGTTTGTAGGGAATACATGGCAGTTCTGAGGCCTACATCTCCCCCTTCTGACTTGTTATTTCTGTAAAACCAAACCAGTGAATAACCTCATTGAGAGATTTAAAAAAAAAAAAAATCATCCCGAGCTTCAACACTTGATTCAAAACTAAACCGCTGGTCAGTGAGATGGGGTGGTTGAAATTTGTGGCTTTGGGCATACAGGATTTCATGGGCCTGTCTCCGGTACTGGAACAATTCCTTGATTCCCAGAACTTCTATGATGGAACTGCTCAGGCAGCTATGCTGAAACATATAAATGAAATTCAGTCAGCTAAAGATGAATAACTAGCCTTAAAATTATGCTCTAGGTAAGTTCCTAGAATGATGTAGTTTGCGTTGTTTTCCCAGATTCCAGATTGATACCTCAAAAATGTGTATGGTGGGAGATAGACTGGACACCGACATCCTCTTTGGAAAAAATGCTGGTTGCAAGACCCTGCTTGTTCTCTCGGGTTAGGGATTTATATCCATTATTTTTATTACTGAATGTTATTAAATCTTGTAAATTTATCAGTTACACTCGAGCAGTCATCTATCTTTCATGTTTACAGGTATAACATCACTATCTGCACTTCAAGACCCTTCGAACAACATCAAGCCAGACTACTACGCAAGTAAGGTAGCCGACATTCTTAAATTCTTGGAAGAATAAATCTTACACTTATGTCAGGCTTTATCAGAATATCAATTATCCACCATTAGCCAAAATGAACAAATATTTTTATTGTTGAATCCCTAAACTTGATTTGTGCAGTATTTACTCCGTGTATCAGCTCTTCTATAATAAAGAAAATTTTCTAAATCTCCTCTTAATTGTTAACATTTCCTGCAAATGTTAATATACTATCTGTCTGTCACCTTGCCATGGTTGATAAACTATGTTGCCTTGTATGCCCAGTTGTTCTGACGCCGTAGAGTTGCCCGGACGATCATGCTTACTGCTTAGACTTTTACCATGTTTGTTTACTCCTGACTCAGCTGAGTCGTCTGGATCTGAGTTATCTGGATCTGAAAGAAATCACCTGATTCATCTGGATCTGACTCGATATGTTTGTTTTTAGTCAGATCTGACTCAAAAATATGTGAGTCAGTGGTTTGGTCCCGTGAGTCGGGGATATTTTATTTCCTGACTCAAATGGGTCCGAATCAGGGGTTATGTCTGAGTCAGAGGTCGAGTCAGATCTGACTTAAAATGGAAAACTACCAGTCTGACAGTTGACTCGGCCCGAATCAGAGATTGACTCAGATCCAGATATCGAGTCAGCTACAAACAAACAAGGTCTTATAGACAACCAAACCCTTCAAATTATTAAAATAAACTAATCAACTACGTTGTTGTTTGAATAAATCGTTAAACCTATATTTGTGGGTAGCTTACGGAGGTCCCAGGAGCGCCACCTCCTTTCCCACATTTGGACAAATCTTTTTGTCCCGTTTCTAGTCGGGTCGAGCTTGAACTGCATAACACTATACAAGAGAGAATCGGAAAGGACATTAAAAGCAACATATCATGACATGTTATCCGTACATGCAAAATATTTTGGAGTTATTCAAACATACTACTCTATAACCAGGTGCACAATTAGAAATTTGTGATAATTCTCTTCTTGGTAGACGCCAAGCAAAAGGTGGTTTCAATTTCTTTTCAATTGTTCTTTTTATCAGTTACTAGTTTCAGGCACGTACGATAAACATTCAAAGAACATCAATTGTTCTTTTTATTAGTTACTAGTTTCAGGCACGTACGATAAACATTCAAAGAACAAACACTTCGCATCTCCTTCAAATCTTCAACACCTCCATGGATTGAACTTAATATTACCATGATATTTGAAATATTTAAATCTCACCATGATTCTTGAATTCTTCCTCGGACGTGCATGATAGATGACTTTGTCTAAATTACATATTCAAATAAGTAAATTTGATTTATTCAAAACATCAGTTCGTCTGTTCTTGGGAAAAAATAACGATTTTCTTATTCATAGCGCATGGTTATATTAACCACAACCCATTTGACTTTGATCAGTATATGCTGACCTTAATTTTAAGTTTGACTTTTTTCTATTATTATTCATATCCCAAACATTAAGTAGACGAGTTAGTGAGTTGGTGTGTCACTGGTCGGCATTGCAAAATCAAATATGATATCTCTATTATAAACAACGTAGTTCGAAATTAAAATCGAGCTCTTCAAGCAGATTGAAACCGTTCGTTGGAAGTACAGATTTTCCGGTTCGTCACAAATCTTCCAAACAAAGGTGCCGAACGAACACATGCATAACCATAGAAGATACTGAAGAACAAAGAATTTAAAAGTGTTTAAGATTCAATAAATCAAGATGCATGATGGAGTTTGAGCTGAAAATTATAGTTTTGTCGGTATATTGACAAGGGGGGATTGTTAGAGCATAGCTAGGTCAAACTCACAAGTTTTGGTATATCAAGCTTATTGTCATATTTACTTGATCGAAACTATGTCTTGATTTATAATCCACTAAGAGTCAATCTCGGACTTGGAATAGAGCATGGTAGTTAGACTATCAGAAGGTATTGTTCGTCAGGAACGACCTTGAAGATTGAAGACTTGAGACGAACAGGACCTTGAAGTTTGGTATCCAATCGACCTTGAAGATTGAAGACTTGAGAAAAACAACGTCAATGGAAACTTCATCAACAAAGGTATGTGAAGACTGACTATCCTATTTACTCATACTACCATTCTATCTAATGAGACATGTTGTATGCTTCTAGTATTATGATGAACAAAGCAAAGAAGAAATTCAAGCAATAGAGAACTTGTTGTATAATAGATTGAGAATAATTTATTATTCAAAATATTGGAATCGCATAATAATTTCATAAGGAGTTGTCAAGTTATTTCGTACATTCACAAAATGATTTTGTCAGTTCACGAACTTGAACTTATAAATTAAAAGACTTGACAAATTAAATCTCAATTAACTCGCCTACACAAACTGATATCGGCACTTCGCAAACTGTTCGATTTTGAGATATTTAACCTTTCTTTCAATAATACACAAACTGATTCATGCATTTCGAGAACTGGTGGTTCTGATAATTTCATGGATACCTTTTTGTGTTCAAGTACACAAATTGTTTTACACTATTCACGAACTTGTCAATTATAAAAGTTTCATGAGTCACGAGACGACAAATTATTCATGAATTATTTTGGATAGTTTACGAACTTCTCTTGTGATATCAAACTCCAATATATTTGTCGCTTACGGAACTACTTAATCATTGTTCATTGGCAAGCCACTTGGTGCACGTTGTGTATTTCGACTAATATACGGTTGCACATTTCTTATTTATGATTCAAAGAAAAGTTATCACATACTTACATGAACAACCATAGAGAACATTAGGTTGCTTGGTTACAAAGAAATTCGTAAACAAGGACACTGTTTCACGAACAATCTTTGTTTGTAAACTACCAAGCTTTGTTCATCAATATAAATAAAGGTCTTTCTACAAACTAGAATCTCAATCCTGGCAGTTATGTATCCTAGTTGCATCTAGAGTCGTCCTCTAATAACCTAGGTTTCCTCTTGTGAAACTGTATTATGTTACGACTTTGAAAGACTTCACTAACGGATTCGTGAAGCCCGATCAAACTATTTTTTACCTGATAATTTTCGGATATCCGGATCTTGTTCTTACTATTTGTTGTAGTTTTTTATCAAGAACAAGATAGATAGGAATCACAAGGTATTGTTCGTCTCAAACTTTGTGATTTCACTAGATAGAAATTTAAATCACTTCGATTTTGACTTGTTTATAATTATTCTTGTGAGGTAGAATTAATTAGGCATCTCTATAACTTTTGAAGAGAGTAAGTTGTCATAATCATTGAGTATGCTTGATGTCTTTCTTTCATGGAGATCACTCATATCATATATATTTACATTACCTTGATTGAATATCTTTCTGAAGGAAATCAAATAGAGTTTTTTTTAGTAGAAAAATAGTCAAAAAGTCTTCACTGCGGTTGAAGCAGACTCCTAAGATTATAAAGGACGTCAACTAAGGGAATGAATTTGCGTAGGTGCGTACGAGATCCAAGAGACTAAGGTGCACGAATGTAAATGAATTGCTCGAAGAGTCGATTTGGTTCCAACTATATTCCAGTTTGAAGTCTGACAGTAGGCTAGTGTTTGTGGCAGCTTAATATAATATGTTCAATTTCTGGACTAGGTCCCTCGGGTTTTATGCATATTGCAGTTTTCCTTGTTAACGAAATTTCCGGTATGTTGTATTATTTCTTTTCCGTATTATATTATTTATCTTTGCAATAAAAATTTCAAAAGTTGTACGTTAATTAACCTGGAAAGTTTTTAGACTTAAAAGACTGTGCTGAAAACACAAGATTTATTCTTGAGAATTCGTATCTTGAAATACATATTATAAGACTTGTTTCTGTTGGAATTCGTTTCACATACAGTTCGGATACATACTAGGTTAATACTTGGATATAGATTTGTGAGATCATCCAAGCAAACTTGTTCTACAACCCAGGTACATGATCTCATATGTTGATCCATGCTACTAATGTAGCAAGTTAGTCCATAGGTTTCCGAACGAAAAGTTGGCGGAGTACTTGGTACCCTCTCCTTTTCGGTGATCGTCTAGATTTCTTGCTAAGTTTGAAAATAACGGTAAAATAGAAGGATTAAGAGTTGTTCCTATTAACTCATGCTTTAGTTATTTATTATTTGTAGATAATTGTTTTCTGTTTGGTAAAGATAATCCTCATGTTTGACAATTGCTTGAAGTTTTTAACATTAATTTTCTGCACATCAAGTGGTTAAGGTATTAATTTTCAAAGATCGGGTATTTTCTCTCTCTCTCTCTCCTAAGGTTCATCATAAGCATTGTAAGTTGCTTTCCAATATTTTTAAGGTTAACAAAATTTCTAAAGATTAAAAATGCCTTGGTATACCACTGTTTTTTAACCTTGAACCCTGAAATGCCTTAAATTTTGAATCACTACTTGAAAGAACTTATAATATATTAAAAGGTTAGAAATTCAAACTTCTCTCACAAGCATGAAGGACTGTTAGTTACATATGCGCTTCCTTCTTTACCAAATAGGTAGTATTGAGTTTCCTTATGAAACCTTAGATAGAATGGATACGACGCAAAGAGACTTCTAATGGGATAAAACTGATCCTATACATAAGATTTACACCAAAAGCTGGAAGTGTATTTGCGTTCTTAAATTACAAGGTGCCATGGTTATAAAAATCCTAAACTTTTAATGTTTTCATGTTAATTAATTAAGTTTTCTTGGAGGATGTTTTCTAAACCATCTGCTCTATGGGTTCAGCTTTTAAAAACTAAGTATTTCCCTCGTTCTAATCTTTTAGTTCATTCTAGATAATCCGCATATTTTGGATGTGGTCTAGTATTAGGAAAGATATGGTTTTGAAGATTTAATCACATTCGGGACTTGTTTTTAAACTCCAATTTGGACATATTGTCTAAAAAATGAATTCCTGATGTGGATTTTCCATTTATTCTGTTGTGATTGGCGATGAAACTCTAGTGAAAGTTGCTGATTTGGTTTGTGAATCTGTTCAATGGAATTATTGTGAGGTTCTTAGTTTTTCTCTTGAAATTACTAAAATGATTCTAACACTTCCAGTCTCTAATAATGTTGCAGATGGACTAAGGTGGCTTTATACGGAGGATGATACACTCAAAGTAAAATCTGTTTATATAACTTTGACCTCTAATTTGGGTAATACTAGTTCAATATGGAAAAGCATTTGGGGGGTTAATAATCAGCCTAGAGTAAAACTCTTTTTGTAGAATTCATATTCAAATGTGTTACTTTTAAACCATATGCTTTATAGGTTTAGTGTTGAGGCTTCATCCCTTTGTTACCTTTATAAGAATAACCATGATAAAGATGCTTTACATATTTTTCTCAAATGTACTTTTGCTTTTGTAGTTTGGTTTGCCTTTTGTTTTAATGTATTAAATTTAGATAATAACTGTGTTTCTTTCAAGATTAGGTAAATAACATTGTTCTATCACAAATTGTTTGGTTTATTTGGAAACATATGTGTAATGTTATCTTTAAGAAACATAAGAGTTTGTTAATGGAATTATATTCTTTCTTGCATATACCTGTAAGAAAGATAGAGCCCCACTGCAATTATAAATAGGAATATAAGTGCTGATAGTTTTGAATGCTTACTTAGGAAAAACATGAAAATCTTACTAATATTGGATGCTTCTTTTAATCACTCAACATGAAATATGGAGCAATATCTATCCTCATGGATGCTAATGGGGAATGCAGACAAGCCAAAACCGTATTAGTGTTAACTACGGGTCCCGAAAAACTGAATTTATTGACTTTCAAGAAGTTATTTTATGGTCCATAAAGAAAACATCTGATATATAATTGGCGAGGATTGTCAGAATTCCATGAATGATTGTCTATGTGTTTTTAGTTGTTTTACGAATTATTTTCCAGTTTTTCTTAAAAAGGATTTTACAAAAGTAGTTGATCCTTACTAAATAAATTAGGAAGTCTTTGTTAAGCTTTCTTTTTCTATTTTGGATGTGTGACAAAGTGACAATGGTAGTTTCTTTATAACTTTTTTATAAATGTTTCCTAGGAGAGTAACAATCACCTAAAAAGGATACTTCAATCCTACGGCTCTTCAGCAGGACAAATAATCAATACATCAAAATCAACAATCATTCACCATCCGAGGCTGCAACCACCTAACATAGATTCACACCAATTCTTCGGCATGCCTACCACATTAATCCCACCTATATATTTAGGAGTTCAATTCAAAACGGGAAAACCTCTCTTCATATCTTCAAACCTTTTCTTCAAAGACGAAAATCTCAAGGATGGATGACAAAATGCCTCACACTTTCAGGGAGGCTAGTTCTCACTAAAACCTCTTTAACACCTACCTCCAATCACCTTATGCAGACGCGACTCTTCCCCACCCATATGCACAAACAGATTGATCGGATCGTCAGAAATTTTTTCTGGGGACATGATTCCTCTGTTAAAAAACCTCACCCATTAGGATGGAACAAGCTAAATAAACCGGTAGCGAAAGAGGGACTCGCATCAGAAAGAGTAGTTATCACAATAAAGCTTTATTCATGAAAAGAATATAGAACATTCACGATCAACCACATTCCATCTGCACCAGTCTCTACAACGAGAAATACCTCCAACATCAACCAATATTCCAACGTACAATCACAATACTTTCTACCGCCAGCCCGCAATAGAAACATATGGAATTTCTCATACCTTCCGTAAAACAGCATATATTTCATCGCATAGGAAATGGTTTAGACACACATATCCAAGCTAATTGGATACCCCACTTCCAAAACCTTGATCCCATTCATTCTACCCTATCCAAACTGTAGCTAGTATAATTGACCCTCTTTCCCGTAACTGGAGACATAATCAACTAAACAATCTTCCACCTAATGCAATCCAACATGTTATAAATATCCACCTTCCAATTGATAGCCCCCCAGATAAAATAATCTGGCCACATTCAAAATCAGGAAAATACACCACTGCATCTGGGTACAACTTTCTAATCCAACAAAATAAACACTCACACCTAAACCCTATACCAACAACCAAATTTTTATAGACCCTACCATGCCCACCCAAAATTCAACTTTTCTTGTGGAAAGCTATTAACGAAGGATTACCAACTTTCTCTATGTTATTGTTGGTGCAAAAATATTCACCCCAACACTCTTCGAGATGCGTGTAGATGGATTTAATCTCCTTTATTGATTTGATTCCTCCAAAGATGTTGATGAAATTGTAATTGATATTGAATGGTGGGGGTACCTGCTAAAAAACACTCCGATGCTAAAGTCAGAGAGAGTTTCTTCCTAGGTGTATTGTATGGAAAAGGATTAGAAAATCTGTACCTTTTGAGTTAAGATTTAGCCTCTATTTATAGGCAGAAAGTAGGTCTAGCTTTAGGGTTTTCATAGTTATCTTAATAACTTCCCTTACCTGTATAAATCCAAGAAAACAACTAGATTCTTGATAAAATTTGTTAAACCTTAAACAACTATCATAATTCTTATTTATCCTTAATTATTATCTTGAATAATAATTATCCTCTCTCATAGGAATTATAATTATCTTAAATAATTATAAAATCTAAACTAACATTCTGTTAGGGTTTAGCATTTACCTTAATTATTATCTTAAATAATAATTAAAACTAAAGATAATTATCCTCTTTCTGGTAGGATTTCTATAATTATCTTAAATATTAACTATAACTACCCAAGATAATTATCTCATGGTAATATTATCCTCTTTTTGTTAGGATTTAATATAACCATAATTATCCTAGATAATTCCAAAGCCAATATTCATCTTTAAATATCCAAATTAAAACCCTTTTCCTAGAGAAAGGATAATTTGGGTTGGTGGACCGATCCATGGGTTCTAAGAGCCAGCCTATGGGTCTTTGAGCTTCCATAATAAGCAAAAATGGTTTCCATAATAAACCAAATGAGCTTCAATAATAAGCCAATTGGGCTTCCAAAATAAGCCAGTTGTGTTTCTGTAATAAACGAAATGGGCTTCAATAATAAGCCAACTGGGCTCCCAAATAAGCCAATTGTGTTTCTATAATAAACGAAATGAGCTTCAATAATAAGCCAACTGGGCTCCCCAAATAAGCCAGTTGTGTCTGTACAATAAACGAAATGGGCTTCAATAATAAGCCAACTGGGCTCCCAAGTAAGCCAGATGTGTTTCTATAATAAACGAAATGAGCTTCAATAATAAGCCAACTGGGCTTCCCAAATAAGCCAGTTATGTTTCCGCAATAAACAAAATGGGCTTCAATAATAAGCCAAACTGGCTTCCCAAATAAGCCAGTTGTGTTTCCATAATAAACAAAATGAGCTTCAATAATAAGCCATATGGACTTCCCAAATAAGCCAGTTATGTTTCCGCAATAAACAAAATGAGCTTCAATAATAAGTCAGCTGGGCTTCCCAAATAAGCCAGTTATGTTTCTGCAATAAATAAAATGTGCTTCAATAATAAGCCAACTGAGCTTCCCAAATAAGCCATTTATGTTTCCACGATAAACAAATTGAGCTTAAATAATAAGCCACTATCCATACCGTTTTAGTATGGTACAAACATCGTCCCCTCTTAATTCTCAACTGGTTGAAGGATTAAGAAAAATAACATCCAGATTTGGTATCATGGCGTGGACATCCCTTAACATATCTGTAATGCCGTTATGCACAGTGACCTAAATACTTCTTGTGCTCCGCTGAATAATCCATGCATGTACGGCTCTTTTATAGAGTCTACGTAATTTTAATCTTCATGGATGATGACTTCTTCAAATGGGAACAAGGCCGCGTGCCTTCTTTTATTTGTTTGACGTGGAAGTATCTCATGTTGACACCTCCAACATGCTTCAAATCGGATGGATATCTGATAATGTACGTCTGTTGGATTAAAAAAATACTTGATGCTAACCAAATATTTTCGAATCCTACGTATCTATCTATCTTGTTTAACCCTATTTTTGGCATATAAATGCACAAGTATAGCTTCTTTCTTCTCACAATTAAAGTTTTGCGCCTCCTATTTCTTCAAGTAAGTTGCCATTATTTGAACTTTTAATCTCTCTATTCCATCAGCAATGTCACGCTTTATCTGCCATCGAACTTTATTTCTTTCATCTTTATTTGCAGCAACTTGGCTTCACCTGCAACACCTTGCTGTGCTATCATTTTCCTCGTCTCTGAACGCGAAAGATGCCTGTAAGTCTGTATAGTTCGCAAGCCTATACAGTTAGTTATTGGTGAAATAGCTCTCCCTATGTTGGCGTTGACATGTGCTTGGGACTGTTAGTAGTCCGTACGCAATCTTTTACTTTGGCCCTTGCTGTGGTGAATCCTTGGACCATTCCATTTCGTAACATCCCATAGAATAAAATTATCTATCTCAATTTGGAGTCGTAATCTGGAAAAATAACTTGTTGTTAGAGAAAATATCTCCATTTCGTACGAGCCAGCCTTATCATGCATCCGATAATCTTTGAACTTGATAAACTCAAATCATTATGGGATCTTTTGGCTGCAATTTACTTTTAGTACGCCACTTGTCTCCGCTCCATATAGGCCGCGTACGGTCGTAGTAGCCTTTTCATCCCACCATCAGATGTTGTTAACAGCTCTTCTTTAAAGTAATATCTTTCCTTTATTTGATGGAAGCGTGTTTCCCGGACAATTTTTACCTCGTCTCTACTTGCGACTACGCAACTTTTGGTCTCCGCTTTCTTTCCATCCTTGAGACTGTGCTGCTTCATGGATAACCTTATGCAAATTCCATTATCTAACGCTTATTTTCTCTTTCGCAGTATGACCAACACAAGGATCACCGTTGGAGACAAGCCTACCCCATTGCATTCCCAGCGTAACCGGTGTTTCCAAGGAAGCTCGTATCCTCGTCGGTGATGGAGATATGGATTGTAATTCCCAGATTATAATCCTGCAACGCTCAAGAATTATCCCTTTGATGTGTTGATCATTTAGAACATGCTGCTCCAGTTAACTATCCGTTTGACATTAATTGATCAGCTGGAACTTGCCGCTCCCATGAACTATCCGCTCACCGTTAGCAGGAAAGGGGCTCCATAACGAATGATGATTCTGCCACACTTTAGAATTTTGTAGTTCGTAATCTAATCAATATTCCCATACTGCCAACCGACGCATGCTTATATGACTGGATTGGAAAACCCGCAAGGTGATTGATAAAGCTAAGCAACGTAGTTCTGAGGTAGGCATTTATTTACTATTATTAAATAAATGTGCCCAACTAAGTATTTGTTTTTTCAGATGAATTTGTGGACGTGTGTGCCCGCCTCCATTCTCACCAAAGCTGTTGCCTCAAGCCATTTGGTGATGTTAGTCAATTGCAGCTTGCAAGTAGTACACGCCCCGAGGTGCAGTGGAGTCTTTAGTCCAGAGATTACTGCTTCATACTCCCATTGATTGTTTGAAGCTGTAAATCTTAGTACACAACCGACCCCTATACCATCCGTGTTTGCTGATCCGTAAGGGTAAATATTTCATTTTCCACTATCTCCTCTAGGTATTTCTACTGAGTCTCCGACACTCCCCTGCATAACAATTTTCTTTGATGCTTCTTTACTTGCTTTTACATGTTTGATGTTCCCATAGAAATGTATCTGAGTCTCTAAGCGAACACATCTTCATTTTCTTTCATAAGAAGGGTAAACAAGCTTTCTTTCTCATCTACCGGCAGTTCCGTATGTATTTTTTTTATCCGATTTGTACTTTATCAACTCTTCAATAGTTGGTAGTCCCTCCTCCCCTCTTCCTCAATAAGAGGTTGGACAGCGCTACCGTTGCTACAAATTCCTTTCGACTTGGAGCATTTTCGAGCCTTTTACTTTACTCTTCCTTTGTTCTTCAAGTACCTTCTTCGTCTCCGGCTCTTATTGGATTTTTTTCTTTAATTTTTAATTGTTCCATCTTTTGCTCCAACTTTTATTAAAACACTTTCTTTTCGCCTTTCTCTTTATTAGAAAAACATTGTAGCTTTTTCCTTATTAATCAAAATATTTCGTTTTTATCTTTCTCTTTATTAGGAAAACATTGTAAGTATTTCTTTAATAAATACCTACAAAAAGTGTTTTCAATTGTGACTATAAATTCGATTTATTATGTAACAATGGGTGAGGACTTACCTCCCTTGGCGTTCGCTCCTTCAACCCTAGTCGTTCCATTACTTGCAATGATGTTGAAAAATATGTCTCCTATTGTTCGACTTCCTTAAACATGTTGATTTTGATTGCATGCTAGGCGACACTTAAGCCGCCCCCACTATCTGTGGAGATATTTCCAAATAGCAAAGACGCACCCAGAAGAGGCGTGAAATGGATCTACTATATTCTATCCTCACTTGATAGATGGATATGGGCTTATGATCAAGTATTTTCTTCGTTGCCATCATTTTTTCTGGGTCCATCATGATTTTTCTTCTTAGAATCACCTTCGAACCGCTGCTTTGGTTTGGAATGTCCTTCGGCTTTGGACCCTTTCGATGTTTGTGACATCATGGGTTTTTTCTCTTTCTCAGCTCTTTCGTATCTGTCTGCCCTCTCGTACAACTCCTTGAGTGTTCCGACTGGTTGGACAGTTAAAGAATTGTATATTCCAATTTCGTCATAGGGCAAAGCATTCTTGTATGCTTCAATTACGAGGTTGGGATCAACTTTCCCAACTTCACTAACCTCTTGACGGAATCTTCGTGTGAAGTCTAAGAGATTTTCATTTTCCTCTTGTTGCAAGAGGAACAAGTGGCTGCTCCCCTTTCTGCCCGAGATTAATTTTATATTGTTCGAAAAATACATCCGACAACATTCCAAAGTTTGCTATTGAATTTGACTCTAATTTGAAAACCAGGTTAAAGCTTTACCAGTTAAGGTTATCGGGAAGGGTCTGCAGAGTAGTTCATCACTATATCCCCACAAACTCATTGAAGCTTGGAAATGTTGTACATGCTCAACTGGATCGTCATTCTTTGCATCAAAAAACTCCTTGAATTGAGGTTGGATGAAGTTTAAGGGCAGGCGAAAACGTTTTATCCTGTCAACAAATGGTGAATCCATTGAATTTCTCATCGACAATATATGTTTTCTTTCGTCTTTGGATTGATTTTGAGCCAACACTTCTTCAATCATCTCATTGAGCTTCTTTTTGTTAAGCACCTCGCCTCGTGATGAGTCTCCCTCAGTTTCTTTACGGATCTGCTCATTCCTGATAGGTTTGCTCCTTCTTTCGGGATGTTCTTTCTCGCGCCTGGATCTTTTTGAATGGTCCCTGGTGACGTGATCATCCCTATGCCTGCGCCTTTAGGGTCGTCTATTGATTATAGATTTTTCGTGGTTGTAGTAATGAGGTTCAAACTCTCGGACTTGTGAAGGATAATTTTTTAAACTTAATAAAAAAGATAAATATATTCAATAAAAATATTAACACTGGTGCGAGAAACTGGGACTAAAGATTCGGCCATTTTTCATTCTCAAGTGGTTCAGAATTTAATTCTAGGCGATTATAGTTCAAAACAAAACAAATATTAACTCTAATTTATTGCCAAGATAGATTTTATAAAATATTACTTGTATTTCTTAAGCATGGCATATCAAAAATCCCTAGGACTAAGCATACTCCATCAAATGAAATCAAAGTAATTAATTTAAAATCTTAATTCAATTAAAATTAGTGCAAAAAGTAAATAAAAGAATTAATGAAATTACCACATAGATGAAATTCGACCTCCTCTGTCGTCCCAGTGTTGGGTATAGCTCATCATGATAAAAACACGCTCAAAATATTTATTTATTGCTCAAAGGGTGTTTACAAGGATGAAAATGAAGATGAAATAATAAAACAGTGAATGTGCGACCCACGGAAAGCGTCCAAAAATGAACGACAAAGAAAAAGTGCTATTGTACTGTAGCTCTAAGACCCACACCTACGACCCACGGCTGTGAGTCTGTTTAACTGTTGATAAACGACTGCTGGTGCAGGTCCGTTCTTCATGTTCTTCATCTTCATCACGAACAGCAGCAGCAGCAGAGAGAATTCGTGATTCTTCCTCTGCAGCTTCCTCTCTTCTCCTCCAACTCTCGACAACCCTTCTCTACCAACCCAAGATGCTATTTATACACAACAGGAGGAAGAAATCATTCACAATAGCTCGAGAATCATCCTCTTTACTATAGAAAATATTTTCAATATTTTCTTCTCCTGCCAGTTCACGAGAATCATTTTTACGCTGGAAAGTGCTTCAAAATATCTCCCCATCAATAATGTATAATCCACAATCAATATCTTGCCTTTACTGCATATATATTTCCCGGAATACAACCAAAAAAATCCTTGTATCTCTTCCTCTGTTTTATGAAAATATTATTTCCTGTTTTGAATCAAACAGCGTGTACAACCCATTTTGATTGATTCCAACATGCATGTTAACTCTGTTAATATCAATCAAATATTTCCAAAAGATTCCAGCCATTGAATCGATCTCCAGCACGCCCAAAAATCAATTGGTAAATCTGCCAAATAGAAAAGATATTTTCCCGCCAAAAATCTAAATTCAAATGAAGAAGATGACTGCCCCCTAACCAAACTGGGGGAGCGAATAGCAGTTGCTGTCCTGGGGTGTAAATAGTAAAGAAGGTGCCCCTTAGTAAATGAGGTGCCCCTTAACCAATGATGAGAGTCCGGATAACAAATGACCTTCAAGGGTGCCCCTGGCAACTTTTCGAGCTGATTTTTCCAAAAGTGTTTATTTCCAAAAAATACCTAAAACACACACAAAACACCAAAATTAGTACAAAATCGAGTGCCAACAATATATAATATTGAGATCAAATTAGACACAAAAATGTGTCTATCAAATACCCTCAAACTTATTATTTGCTAGTCCTCGAGCAAATTTATTCTTGAAAGGAAAATCATTTGAACCCCTAGGTAGCCCTAGTGGCGGAGTGTTGTCTCCAGAGGATTTACCAGGGATGTACCCACAAAACCTTTACTCCAGACCCTAGCTATCTACGCAGAACCTTGGAAATCACTAAAGAACCTCCTTGGTTGGCATACAATTATTGACTCTAATAGGAAGAACCCTGATGCGGAATTCCAATTGCTGTACACGAGTTTGCACTCAAGCATACTAAAATTCATATAAGTGACAGAGCTCTACTAATATAGTTTCATGATGGACATCATACTCGGAGTCAGACTAATCACATGAAAAGATTAAGAAGATGGAAAAAGAAAAATGTAGATGGTTGAAAAGCGAACGGTGTTTCCCATATCTGTCTGAAGGCCTCTGCCAAGATGAACCTAACCTAAATGACTGAGATACCGGTCTGACTAATATTAACACACTGGCATATACAAGGGAACCAGTGGTTAATAATCTTAACTCTAGGTCAACACAACTGGCATATACAAGGGTACCAGTGGTCGACTCTATTAAACACACATTTATTTAAGAACTAACAACATGATTGGACCTTGTGGACCGAAGCGCATGTTTCTTGTCAGCAGATTACATGGTGATTCCCGTGGATCCTGCATTCCACGCTTGTTTAGGCGACGGAGACAGGGAGAACACACACATATTGCTATCCAAGTGTTAGTATTTATTCCGATTGGTCTACTGGTCTGGTCTAATTTTTTATTTTTTTTGGAAAGGTAACTCAGTCACTCTATTTCACCCTAGCAAAGGTAACAACTTGAATCGTGTGCCCCACCAAATCACTTGAAATAAAAGAAAACTAAAAATAGAAAGTGAAAAGGACTCGACGAGATATGGCGAAACTATCATGTTAATTCTAACACCTGAGCTCTGTGCTTTTATGAATAGACTCTATAGATGTTTCCATCTAGTCAGATTGGTTCCTAAACTCCTAAAACAAAAATGTTTCCATCCACTTAGATTGGTTAGTGCTATCCTTAATAGGCGTAAATTTCTAGGCTCTGGAGTTTATTTATTGCAACTAAAAAGTTTCTCCATACCCCCAAACTTAAATCTAACATTGTCCTAAATGTTCTAAAGATGAAATTAAAAGCATGAACAAGGAGAAACGGTTACTATTTGAAGCAAAAGAGTTAAGGAAGGATATTACCGTGTTGCATGAGATTGGGTTACCTCCCAAGAAGTGCTAAGTTTAAAGTCTTCAGCCAGACTTAGAAAAGGATTGGTCAACTCGAACCATAAAGTAACAGTCGAAATAACTGTGGGTCTTCAAAACCAAAAAGAGATGACCATAGGAAACTGCAGTGAACCAAGAAAATGGACAAGAAAAGCATGCCCTTACCTAGTTTCCTGAAAACTATTGCTAATTGCGGTTCAGGTTCTATGAAAGGGTCTAAATAGAATATTTTCATTGGCTGCGTTTCTTCATAGATGGGATCCGAATCACTAGGTCTTAGAGTCTGTAAAAACTCAAATACGAACTTAGAATCACGAAGTAATAACCTAAATAATTTTGGATCCTCTAAGTCAATCAGATATGACTTACATAGTTGACCACAGTGAAAGAGGTGGTCTTCCTTAAGAAAATGTGTCGACCCTAATATCCTAAAGTGATTAGGTTTAGTCTCAAAAATTAATAACCGACACATCTTAAAATCAAAAGTCCCCACAATTGGTTGAAAAGTTTTTGGTGGGAATACAAAGTCAATCTTGGTATCATAGCCTGGGTTAACCACATCAACCAGAGGATGGGTTTCTAACAACTGAGCTTCTTTCTGGACATTATTAGGTTCGGGAAAACGTGTATGAAGATAATCTTGTAAGATGGTTGAGGCACAAATGTCAAGTCCTACAGGAGGGTACTTAAGAGTTAAAGCACACGGAGAATGATAATCAACCCCAAACTTAGAGTTTTCTATGTCTCTAGAAAGACTAGTCACAACTTCCCTAATTTCTAAGTCATCAGATTCCTGGAAATGGTCAATAGATTCTTCTAAGTTGGGTTCATCCTCACTCATTTCTACGAGTTTATCATCTTCTAAGACTAGTGTTTCTAAATCGCTAAATTTCTAAAACATTATTCTCAGGGTAGACTCTTTCCTCTAAACCATCATCGGTTTCGTAATCATCTTCTACAACGGGGGTATTTCTAGTCAAATCCTCGTCCTTTTGAATAGGTAAATAATTATTAAAATTATTTGGATTTGAACTAGAAATATCATTATAATCATCATCACCATCCTCCTCCTCCTCATCATCACAATATAATTTTTGATATTCACGAATTCTCAAGCTTTGTTCCCAACTACATGGTCTATGTTTATAATATTTCTCATAGATCGTTAGAGGTGATTCCTCGATAAAAGTTGGAGTATCCATATATCGCTGCCCACGCATATATTCACCAAGAGTCATTTCCGAAGACGTCTCTTGATAACGAGAATTTCTAGACATATATTCTCGTAACGTCATCTCAGGTGGCGTCTCCTAAAAAGGATTCATCACCGAGGAAACACAAACTACAGAGGAATTCTACACAATCACAAACAAGGCTGACTCGACCAAATCAAACCTATAAATTCTAGCAAACAAAAAGCATGATGGCTCCACTTAGATTGTTTCTAGACCAGCTTCTATCTTTCGAAAGGGAATTCGTTGCAATTTGAGCAAACCCCTCTGGAATCAATCCGAGTCAAAGTAAGTTGAATAGAGACGAGGGAAGCTTAGTAGAGCTTTGATACCCAAGGCCTCACCGCATTAGAAGGCGGCGCAGTCACGCATTCAACTCACAGAAACCATCATGAACTTTGAAGTGTTCTTAAAGAGCAACCAATATTTTTCGAACGAGTTTCCTATTAAGCTCGTTACCCTATAGGTCTCGTTCTAGTCAAAATTTTAGGCTTAGGATCGCGTTTGGTTTCGTTTTCCTAAGGCGGGCAAGAAGAGAACGGTGATGAAATCCGAACCCTTATCTTGTATTGGCCAGGCCTTTCCCTTTACTAGGAATTTAAAACAGGCGTAGTCAAGTCCTCAGCATATATTCACCTTAAGGCAAACAGTAAACCCGCTTGCAGGAGATTCGCGGGTGTTTAGAAGTTTACCTCCCGTACCAGACGGGCGAAGAACCGCTGTAGTCGACTCGGGCCACTGACTCCGGTGTCAGTGTGCGAACCCGAGGGGCCGAGACGATATAGTAATCGTCGTCCTTCCCTGCAAACAGTTTGTATTTAATTTTTTTTTAATTTATAACCCTTCCGTAGGGTTTTAAAAATAATGTCCAATGTTCAATGTCCGAAAAAAAAAATAATGTCCAAAAATAAAAGATTACAAAAATAAAAAATTTAATTACAGTTTCTAAAAAAAAATTAATAAAAAAAATATCTAAAAAATAATAATAAAAAAAAGTCCTTCGTCTTCTTTCCGTTCTTTTTGCTTTAAGCTTTGCTCCTAGTCTTTATGAAATCGCCAAAAATCTTTGATAACTTCTTCTTCTTCTTTTTCTTTTCGATCCAAGCCTCAAAACCTGTATCACATAGACAAATACCCAAAGAACGTAAAAAAGAACAAAGAAAAATAAATCTAAAAAAAAATTCTACCTAAACACAATTCCGCGTCGGCGGCGCCAAAATGATTATATATTTTTCGTGGTTGTAGTAATGAGGTTCAAACTCTCGGACTTGTGAAGGATAATTTTTTAAACTTAATAAAAAAGATAAATATATACAATAAAAATATTAACACTGGTGCGAGAAACTGGGACTAAAGATTCGGCCATTTTTCATTCTCAAGTGGTTCAGAATTTAATTCTAGGCGATTATAGTTCAAAACAAAACAAATATTAACTCTAGTTTATTGCCAAGATAGATTTTATAAAATATTACTTGTATTTCTTAAGCATGGCATATCAAAAATCCCTAGGACTAAGCATACTCCATCAAATGAAATCACAAGTAATTAATTTAAAATCTTAATTCAATTAAAATTAGTGCAAAAAGTAAATAAAAGAATTAATGAAATTACCACATGGATGAAATTCGACCTCCTCCGTCGTCCCAGTGTTGGGTTTAGCTCATCATGATAAAAACACGCTCAAAATATTTATTTATTGCTCAAAGGGTGTTTACAAGGATGAAAATGGAGATGAAATAATAAAACAGTGAATGTGCGACCCACGGAAAGCGTCCAAAATGAACGACAAAGAAGAAGTGTTATTGTACTGTATCTCTAAGACCCACACCTACGACCCACGGCTGTGAGTCTGTTTCAATGTTGATAAACGACTGCTGGTGCAGGTCCGTTCTTCATGTTCTTCATCTTCATCACGAACAGCAGCAGCAACAGAGAGAATTCGTGATTCTTCCTCTGCAGCTTCCTCTCTTCTCCTCCCAACTCTCGACAGCCCTTCTCTACCAACCCAAGATGTTATTTATACACAACAGGAGGAAGAAATCATTCACAATAACTCGAGAATCATCCTATTTACTATAAAAAATATTTTCAATATTTTCTTCTCCTGCCAGTTCACGAGAATCATTTTTACGCTGGAAAGTGCTTCAAAATATCTCCCCATCAATAATGTATAATCCACAATCAATATCTTGCCTTTACTGCATATATATTTCCCGGAATACAACCAAAAAAATCCCTGTATCTCTTCCTTTGTTTTATGAAAATATTATTTCCTGTTTTGAATCAAACAGCGTGTACAACCCATTTTGATTGATTCCAACATGCATGTTAACTCTGTTAATATCAATCAAATCTTTCCAAAAGATTCCAGCCATTGAATCGATCTCCAGCACGCCCAAAAATCAATTGGTAAATCTGCCAAAGAGAAAATATATTTTCCCGCCAAAAATCTAAATTCAAATGAAGAAGATGACTGCCCCCTAACCAAACTTGGGGTGCGAATAGCAGTTGCTGTCCTGGGGTGTAAATAGTAAAGAAGGTGCCCCTTAGTAAATGAGGTGCCCCTTAACCAATGATGAGAGTCCGAATAACAAATGACCTTCAAGGGTGCCCCTGGCAACTTTTCGAGCTGATTTTTCCAAAAATGTTTATTTCCAAAAAATACCTAAAAAACACACAAAACACCAAAATTAGTACAAAATCGAGTGCCAACAATATATAGTATTGAGATCAAATTAGACACAAAAATGTGTCTATCATCTATGGCTCGGCCCGGATCGCCTATCTTGATCAGTCGTGCGATAACGATCATCCTCAGCTACGTAACGATCATAATAACCATTGTTATGTGGACCATCACTACGTTGACGATCGTTCCTGACACTTTCGATTCTTCTTCCATCATTTCGACTGATCCCTTGCTCGTCAAGAACTTCATTCCTTTCGTGTGTGTTGTCACGTCCTTGGCACATGTAACGGTTGACATGTTTCTCTCGGAATATGAAGCAACTACTTCTTCAAGATCCTTCCTTTTCTCCAATGCGATTTGAAGTCTATCGTTCTCCTTTTCCAACTCTTGGTAACTCCCACGCAGCGCCAAGTCGATAGGTGTCACTTGTGGATTAACTTGCACAGTTCGTGGGGGACAATGTACTCCTCTATTAGCAATTGTATCAAGATGAGCAGCTTGAATACTTGGGTGTTGGTTTTGAACTTCTCTCTGACGATTGAGGTTTTCGCTATTGGTTAGAGGAGGTGTTCTATGTACCCAGACATTGTTTCTCCCGAGACTAGGGCAGGTCCTCACAGAACGATCACCCGATGTTGTTGATGAAACAGATGTATCCACTACATCCTGGTAAATCTGAACCACATCGCTCTGTATTGTTCGATTGGCAATACCTTGAGCATGAGGATTTCCGGTAAGTGCACTACCATTCCGTCCATATTGATCTACTTGTGAAGCCTCCATGTGATTTCTTTCTTTTGCTGCTTTTTGTAACATAACTTTTATAACAGAAAAGTGTCTTGTATCAACGTTCTCTGTAACGTTCGACAATCTCTTGTTGTTTTCTTGACAGATCTGTAACACCACGTTACCTGTTGCTGAAAAGATATGCAACACGAGAAGTGTTTCTGAACAAATATGCAACACGAGATTAAAAGTTGTTGTTTCTGAATAGATCTTCAATACGAGAACTGTTTCTGAACAAATCTGCAACACGAGATTAAAAGTTGCTATTTCTGAATAGATCTGCAACACGAGAACTTTTTTTGAACAAATCTGCAACAAAATTCTAACAGTTGTTGTTTCTGAACAGATCTGCAATACATGTTAACTGTTGCTGTTTCTGGACAGATTGTATCACTTCTTTAACTGTTGCGGTTTCTGGACAGATCTGCAACACCTCTTTTAATTGTTGCTGCGACTTCTGCAACACTTCAAGATCTGTTACTGAAACATCTCTTCCAAAATAGCTTGAAAAATAGAAAACTTCTTTTGCTGGGAAGCACGATCTTTTTGCTCGTAAGCCCCACGGTGGGTGCCAAAAGATGTTGGTGCAAAAATATTCATCCCAACACTCTTGGAGATGCATGTAGATGGATTGAATCTCCTTTGTTGATTTGATTCCTCCAAAGATGCTGATAAAATTGTGATTGATATTGAATGGTGGGGGTACTTGCAAAAAAACACTCTGATGCTAAAGTCAGAGAGAGTTTCTTCCCAGGTATATTGTATGGAAAAGGATTAGAAAATTTGTACATTTTGAGTTAAGATTTACCCTCTATTTTTAGACAGAAAGTAGGTCTAGCTTTAGGGTTTTCATAGTTATCTTAATAACTTCCCTTACCTGTATAAATCCAAGAAAACAATTAGATTCATGATAAAATTTGTTAAACCTTAAACAAATATCATAATCCTTATTTATCCTTAATTATTATCTTGAATAATAATTATCCTCTCTCATATGAATTATAATTATCTTAAATAATTATAAAATCTAAACTAACATTCTGTTAGGTTTAGCATTTACCTTAATTATTATCTTAAATAATAATTAAAACTAAAGATAATTATCCTCTTTCTGGTAAGATTTCTATAATTATCTTAAATATTAACTATAACTACACAAGATAATTATCTCATGGTAATATTATCCTCTTTTTGTTAGGATTTAATATAACCATAATTATCCTAGATAATTCCAAAGCCAATATTCATCTTTAAATATCCAAATTAAAACCCTTTTCCTAGAGAAAGGATAATTTGGGTTGGTGGACCGATTCATGGATTCTAAGAGCCAGTCCTTGGGTCTTTGAGCTTTCATAATAAGCAAAAATGGTTTCCATAATAAACCAAATGAGCTTCAATAATAAGCCAACTGGGCTTCCAAAATAAGCCACTTGTGTTTCTATAATAAACGAAATGGGCTTCAATAATAAGCCAACTGGGCTCCCAAATAAGCCAATTGTGTTTCTATAATAAACGAAATGGGCTTCAATAATAATCCAACTGGGCTCCCCAAATAAGCTAGTTGTGTTTGTACAATAAACGAAATGGGCTTCAATAATAAGCCAACTAGGCTCCCAAGTAAGCCAGTTGTGTTTCTATGATATACGAAATGAGCTTCAATAATAAGCCAACTGGGCTTCCCAAATAAGCCAGTTATGTTTCCGCAATAAACAAAATGGGCTTCAATAATAAGCCAAACTGGCTTCCCAAATAAGCAAGTTGTGTTTCCATAATAAACAAAATGAGCTTCAATAATAAGCCAACTGGGCTTCCCAAATAAGCCAGTTATGTTTTCGCAATAAACAAAATGGGCTTCAATAATAAGTCAGTTGGGATTCCCAAATAAGCCAGTTATGTTTCCGCAATAAACAAAACGTGCTTCAATAATAATCCAACTGGGCTTCCCAAATAAGCCAGTTATGTTTCCACGATAAACAAATTGGGCTTAAATAATAAACCACTATTCATACCGTTTTAGTATGGTACAAACAGTTACATCACATCAACCTCACCATCTCCAATCTTTTCCCCCGATGTAACTTCGAACTAGAAACACCTGAACACATGTTTATTCAATGTCCGGTGGCAATGGCTGCTTGGACTAGCCTTTCCAACCGCTTATCAAGAAACCAAACCCAAGGTAACAACCAACCAATTCCCTTAAATCCTCAAACAACCATATAACATCTACTGCAAGCACCTGGACCTGTCTCTTTTATTACATCTTTCTGTTTTCTACTTTGGTCAATATGGACGACCAGAAATGAACTGGTGTTCAAACAAACACAATCTACTAATGAAGACATCATGGCGCGATCTTTAGCACAACAACATGAACTTGAATGGGAAAAAAAGATTTCGCCACCAGTTCTCCCAGGACAACAACAACCATCTAAGTAGGCTGGTCCACTCCAGCACCAGATTGGTTTAAAATAAAACTGATGGGGAGGCTAGGGGCCATGCAGGTATGGCAGGAGAAGGTTTCATTTGCAGGGATTTGAAGCACAAACTGTGATGGCTCTTGCACAACCTCTAGGATTAACTAATGCGCTAACAACAGATACATGGGCAACCGTGATAGCAACCAGAACCGCGACGGAAAGACAATGGACTAAAGTGTTATTTGAGACGGACTCGGAGAATCTCATGCGCTACATTAAAACCCCGATGGAAGCACCTTGGTATATTGCAGAAATTAAAAAAAGAATGCGACAAATTCCGTGCTGCACTATCCAGCACAATCAGCAGACGGTATCCAAGCTGGAAACTACTCAACCACAATATGTGACCAAGCAAACCCACCTTTTCTTAACCAGATCCTCCTAAGTGACTCTATGGGAATGACATTCCCACGTGTAATAACAATTTAGTTCCTTTTTTATATAATATACATGCTTCAAAAAAAATAATCTTACTAAATAGAGTGAATTTAAAACCTGGCTAAATTGGGGCCTATCAAATTTCCCTTCTCACTCCACCAAATTGCTATGTGGTACCAAACTTCTCAAAAATACTAATTTACCCCCACATTAATTCCTAAAACAATCTCATATAAATACTAATCTTTCCATTTTCAGTAAATCCAAAACCATAAAAAATATAAACCTAAAAAACTTTCTATTTTCACCATAATCTTTCCAAATTCTCAAAATCCTAATCGATTTTTTTTTCCTGATCCTCTTCTCCAACGATCTTCGGTCTAACCAAGAAAAAGGTAAATCTCCATCAACCCATTCTATGATTCGCATTACTTCATTGATTTACATGTTTAAATCTTCGATTTTCGAAAATCAAAATCTCTGATTACACACAGAATTGGTTTATATGGACATATCGAATAAACCGATTCTGGGTTTTCTTCTTCGTTCATGAAGAGCATGCACAGTAATCAGTTTATATGACGATTATCATCAACATATTCTAGGTTTAGAAACGAAATATGAAAATACATCACCAGAATCAGTTTATAAATGCTTTAGAATAATTCGATTCTGGATACATTTTTTTTTTTTTAACTATGCGATCTCATAATCGGGTTTTATATGCTTGTTAATTTGGCGATTAAGATAGTCTCTTCAGATTCCTTTCCATAATCGGTTTTTATATACGTATCACATAAACCGATTTTTTATGTTTGACATTCCTGTGTGTTTTATTGTTGAGAATCCGATTACATATGTTTAGTTATGTACCGATTGTTAACTTGATTTTTTTTTATGTAGATATGGACTTCGGAAACCTAGCGTTTTACACTCGAGAGCTCACCTTGGAGGATATTCTTAGGGCACCAGAACCAGTGCCAGAAAGAAGGATCTATAAGTTTGCTTTTGGGCGTGAGACCCATCTTGAACAAGCCTTCGCACTGATAGACAAGCTTGCACTGGAAGAGCTTTATGAGGTCATGAGGTTCACTAGGAGAAGGAGAGACATGATTTCAGCTGAGAGGGATCACCATGGATATTTGGAAGGTATGTGGGAAGAAATGGCTGAAGCTCAAGCCATGGCTGAAGCAAAAGCTGCTGGTGTTGATGGTGGTGCTGGTGCTCCTAATGCTGCTGCTGCAAATGCTCCCGGTGGTGTTGCTCTGCTGATGCTGATGCTCCTGCTCTTTAAGTTTTTAAGTTTAAGTTTTAGATATTAAAAGTTTAAGTTTATAAGACTTTTGGTTTTTTAAAGTTTTTAACACTCTTTTGGGATGGTTAAGGTTTATATTTGGATGATCATGGTGTTGAACTTAATGCACTTAAAGTTTTAATTATAATTATATGTATCAAACAAGTTTATGCATGCTCAACAATTATGTTGCATGAACACATGCCAACAATCGGGCTACTCGATATGTCAACATAAACCGATTGTTTAGGTTCCATAAAGGAATCGGTTTATATGTGGGGTAAGTATAATCCGATTTTTCATGCATTAGAAATGTTGTTTTTCCTGTATGTTTTTCAAGCTACAATCGGATCACATATACATCTATATAAACCGACTAGTGTTAGTGAAAATTCAATTTGTTTACATGTTTTTAATCGATTTATGTTGGTCACATGAAAGACCGATTCCTGGTGGCATAAAAATACAATCGGATTTTACAGACCTTCGAGAAGACCAATTATCTCAAATTATTTCACTTTTTTCAAAAAAAAAAAAGTCGTTAGGGACTTTTTCTATATATAGAGACCTCATCTTTGGACCCCATTTGGCCCAAAATTGCTCATTCTATTCCCTTTCACTCCATATACTCCACAACTACTCATTTCATACCTCCACATACAAAAAATGGCATCATTTGATTCAAATGAAGATCTATCAATCAACAAAGCATGGTACACGGAAACTCAAGTTAGAAATCAGTCCTCCGTAAGGGTGGATGTCGTAACCTTTTGTGCAAAGGTATACAACAAATATAGGCAAGAGTTTGGGAGTCCTAATGGAAGAAGTGTTCAACAAGTCCATGTTAGGCACATAGTCATCGAAAATGCGATACTTGCTTTTTTAGCTATCCAAAAACGGATTTTGAACGCTAGCCAACTCCATTGAACAATTTGTAAGTATTTTTGTGGTTTATTTTACGTAATCCAAGTTGTTTGATCTTCCTACTAAACACCACTAACAAAGTAAGTATATGTTGTGTTTTTGTAGCATGAAGTCGTAAAAGTGCGCTACTTGGAGGAAAAGGGGGAAGCATTCACATTCGATGCAAGCTATCACTTCATGGTATCCAAATGGAGTGAATCAGACTGGGATTCCTCTGACGAAGATTTTTTTTTAGAATTTTTGTGTAGGTTTTTTGGGTAGATCTCTATGTAAACCCTCACGAGACTATAAATCGTCCACTAGGGTCGCCTAGGGGTTTAAAGGCTTGATGCATGTGCTAAATGCATCCTACAATAATGAAATGAATGAAAAAAAAATTCTTACGAAAGACAACAATCAGTTTATATATGTCACATAAAACCCCGATTTTGGCAGTCGGATTATATGTATGCCAAAGTCAACCAAGTATGGAGGTCCTCTGTTAATTTTGGAAACACCAACTCAGAATCGGTTTACAATTGAATGAACGTAAACCAATTTGGGTACTGTTTATGTAAAAAAAAATCAAAAAAATTAAGTTGTTTGATGTTATGAAGAACTCTTTAACATTAGTTGATCTCACATCCAAAACATAATTAACACCTAATACGATTAATTAATGCTAATTAATCAGGGGTAAAATAGGTACTTAGGTAATTGTTGGATAAGGGGTGGTGTGAAGGTTATTTCTAATGACATTTTTTGTCATCTAGTAGCAGGCCCCAATTAAATGGTGTAGGTCCCAATTTAGTCCGGATTTAAAAGTGTTAGGGCCCTCTCATGCTTTGATGGGTTTTTTTTTTGATAACAAAGGAACCTTATCATTAATGGAAATTCAAGGTTACATTGGGTTTAAAATGGAAAATTAGAGAATTCAAAGTAACAAGAACATGCCATACAAGTACAATACCGAAAAATTCGACAAGAGAAAGAGAATGATTAACGAAACATGACGAATACAAGCATGAATAAGAACTGATTAAATCGGTGGAATAATGGTTTTTCTTGTGTGTTTTTCTTCTTCATAAAGAAATGCTCCTAAAGTTGGAGTGATTTGCTCAAATCTCTTAATACTTGTGATGAAAATTCCGTCGTCAAGAATATGATTGACGAAGATTCCGTCGCTGGATAATCTAAGGATGAAGATTCTGTCACCGAAGGCAAAGATGATGAATATCTCGTCGTTGGAATGCATCTCAAGTGATTTTAACACCCATAGTAACCTAGAACGACCATTAAAGTCGAAATAAACCTCTCTAGTAGAGTAGAAAAAACCACCATAAAGATGCATAAAACTTATCAAATGATAAGAGATAAATATAAATACACTAGCTATAACAAAAACAAGTAAAAGAGATGAAAATTCCACGCAGTTCCAGCCCAACACGGATCAGATCTGAGCAGGTTATGATTTTGGGTAAGAGTCATTTTTTGCTCCTGTTTAGTGGGTGAGAGAGAGTGAGAGAATCCTCATGCTTTGATGGTCGATGAAGCAGGAATTTGAAATGTCATCGTGTATGTAATGTGCAAGTTGATTCTCAAGTAGCCCAGGGCCTATAACCGCCCCGAGCCTCGATGCATATCGCCGCATACTCTTGAGTCTCGGGTCAGGTTCAAATTCAAAGTCAACGTCAGCACGATCCCTCTCTACGCGTAACAAATTTTTAGCGTTCCAAGAAATGTCAAAACTCCATGCAAAATACAAATACCGGCCCATCAACTCGGACCCCACCTAAGAAACTAATCCTCAAGTGCACACCGTCCAATCTTATCAGTGCTCGTTTCTAAGAAAATCCAACAGTCTTAACAATAAGGCTGACTACTCCACCTTCTCCATTACAGGTGGACACCACCACCTGGCTCCCGATAAACATCATCATCATCTTCATCTTACACGTTTAAACTTCCTAGGAAAAGCAACCTTCATTATTATCACATACAATACTGCACACCATATTAAAATACACAACAATTTTCAAAACCGTAGGTTGATAAATTTCAATAAAGTTAACCGTTGAATTACAACTCAGTTCGAGTTATTTCTCTGATCATTTTTTTCTTGAATAAACCACCTTATCCCACCACCCATGTAAGAATTTCGATTTCATTAAAACCCGGAAACATTAATTTTATAAACAATTTTCATTTTCATACTGCGATTGAGAAATTAGGTCTGATCGAATGGAGAGATTTGATCCGTCATCAATGGTGGCAAGGGCAAGATTAGGTGTTTTATCAGCTCATTTGATTACTGAAACAACAACACAATTTCAACAACACTCTCTTGAAACATCATGTGTTTCATCTCAACATATGGTTCCACCTCCTGGGGATTTAAAAGGTTCATTAACAATCATTGATGAACGATCTGGTAAGAAATATCAAGTTCAAGTTTCTGAAGATGGGACTATCAAAGCTACAGATTTGAAGAAGGTCTAGTTCTGATCATTTTGAATCTTAATTTAGGGTTTCTTCAATTTGTGGGTGATTATTGTGGTTTTTGGGATCACAATTTTGTTCTCTTTCTGTTTTGTATAGATAACGACTGGGAGGTTTGACAAAGGGCTTAAACTCTATGA